>NC_056731.1:1117048843-1117348843 GCF_019279795.1 Protopterus annectens | reverse complement strand
TCTTGTGACGTAGGGATTTATGCCAAGATTGAGTTTAGCCATAATTCCAGAATGGGGGATGGTGTCTAAAGCCTTGGCAAGGTCAAGATATGCTGTGTGAACCACCTTACCCTCATCTACGGCTTTGGTGACTGCCTCAAAGAAGTCGATCAGGTTCAGGAGGCATGATCTGCCTTTCACAAACCTGAACTGGGTGGGATCCGGAGTTTGGAGGTTACCAATGTCTTTGTTTATGAGTTCCATGATGACACGTTCCATGGCTTTGCAGACCAGGCTTGTCAGGCTAATAGGTCTATAGTTCCCGGGATCAGTGGTGGCTCCCCCTTTGTGGAGTGGGATAACTGTTGCTGTGCGCCATTCAGTGGGCACAAAGCCTGATGCGAGGCTATTATTGAACATGGTGCTTAAGTGGGGAGCCAGTTCATTCTGAAGTTTGTGTAAAACGCAGCCTGGGATGTTGTCTGGTCCCATGGATGCTGTGTTTTTGGCTTTAGAGAGTGCAGCTTTCACCTGCGTAGTTGTGTTTACAGGGACTTAGCATTCTTCCTGTATAGATATTAGGGGGTGGGGGGGTAAAGTTAGCACTGAACCTATCTGCCAGGATGTTGGCAATATCAGTTGGTTCTGTAATTTTGATCTGGGTGTTGCCATTGAGATTCTTGACATAGCTATAGAATGCTTTGTGGTTGTCCTTGGAATTAGTGGCAATTTTATTTTCGTAGCTAGCTATGGAGGATCTTATAAGGGATCTCAGCTTCTTACTGAGGCTGACCAGGGAGCTCCACCACTCATGGGATTTTACTCTCTTTTGCAGCAGTTTCTTCCTTCTGTTGTACAGTTTGTTTATGGCAAGGGACCACCAGATTGGCTTCCTTTTTCTGGAGGATAGCGTCTTGGTACTGTTTGGGATAGCACGATCCATGCACTCATGTAAGTGCTTATAGAGTGCATTTGTGTAGGATTCAGCAGTTGTAACTGTATTGTCCATCTGCATGGGTGTCATGAAGTACACTACTTCTGTCTTAAGAAGTATGAAGTTGGCTTTGGAGAAAATTTTTACTGTGGTTTCCTTAATGGGGGGTGGGGGTGGGATGTGGATATCAAGGGTGATTAGCTTATGGTCGGATCGGACCAATGAGGAGCTGACTTCAGGTGTGGAACACCGGTCACTCATGTTGGTAATGACTAGGTCTAGGATATTGTTGCCCCTGGTGGGGGTGAGGATAAGTTGATCTAGGGCATTGGAGTTTATGAATTCCAGAAAGCATTGCGCTAAGGAGTTGGTACATGAGTAGTTTTCCCCGTTAATGGTGGGGTAGTTGAAGTCGTTTTTGCTTGAAATGCATTTGTTTGAAATACTGCATTAATAACACTGGTCATAAATAATTACAACTTGTAAAAATGATAGGCCAAAATACTGAACTTATATCAGTCTTGGTTTCAGTAATGCACTGAATGCAATCTATTCCTTCAGTTACAAACATCTATCAGTTATTTGCTTATATACTTTAATGACATTACTTTCTTCACTGCATACTGAAATCTGTCACATATATGAGGGATCAGAGGTGAAAATTAAAATGAGTGGAGGCCTCTCTAGTAACCTCTGCTTGAGTAGAGGAACCAGGCAGGGTTGTCTGCTTTTCCTTTCATTATATTTAGCACCACTGGTAAAGAAAATAAGGGGTTGAGAAATTCAAGAATATAATTGGTAAGGTAGTCAGGAAAAGCTGCCTCTATTTGCAGATGATATTATTTTATATATGACAAAACCAGAAAAAGGACATTACAGTGCTGTGAAACATTTTAAGACAGTTTTCAAATCTTCTCGGGATACAAAATTAATGAAGCTAAAACAAATGCAATAGTGGTAAATTATGTACCCACACACGAATTGGTCCAACAATATTTATATTTATTAGGACATGATAAAATGAAGTGTTTAGGAGTATGGATTAGAAATGACTGTTGTGGCAGCTAAAGATATGTGGGAAGAGACTAAACAGAAGATAACACAAAAATAGAGAAACTGGAAGCTTTGTTATATGGATATGGATACTAAGATGCAAGCAATTAAAATGTTTTTAGTCTCTTTAGTCATACACAGGTCAGGCATATTTTTATCAATCAGAGGAGATGCTGTGGATAGCAATTAATAAAGAGTTAAATGATTTTTATCTGGGAAGGGAAGACAGTGAGGGTGAAGTGGGATAAGCGGATTCTTCCAATAGAAAAAGGTAGACTAGGATTACCCAATTTGAGGGGGTATTTTAGACAACACAGTTAAGGCTCCTATATACAGCACAAGCAGAAAACTATAATTCAGAGTGGAAAGGAATGATGATGATACAGGGAGGAATCTCAAGAAATAAGGAGTGATTGGGATTTTGGATGCAGACTCTTAAGAACAACAAAAATCATACAAAGTATTATATTCATAAAATAAGAGGGAGTATTGCAACAACTAAACCAGCACAAGAATGGAGAAAAGAGATTCTGTCAATAGGGATGACTGTGGTTAGGGATACAGATAATAGGCAAGAGGGGGATGGAATTTATTGTAGAAAACTGGCAAAGGAGCCAAGGTATTGGGAGCAAATAGCTCACAAGGGAAAGTTAATAGAATGGGAAGAGGCCAAGAATGTATTTGGACTGCAGGTTAGAGATTGCCTTCCCTATCAAGGACTGATATCAGAGTATAGGCAAAGAGAAAGAAATATGGGGTCCTAAATGAAAGCCCAGGACTGGTAGAGTTTTTAATAGAATCTAGAACAGAAGCTGCCACTAAAAAAGGAATAATTAGTAAAGCATATAAAATACTGCATGATAATTATAACAATAAGATGAGCTTAGAGAGGATTGGGAAGAGAGACTGGATAAGCAATTCAGAAAGATGCAATTGGGGGGGGGGCTATATGTATATATCCCAAATGTGTAACAAAGTCTATAAGATTTAGGATCTTTGCCTGGAAGTGTTTTCATAGATATTTTTATACCCAAGTAGACTCCAAAGAATTTTTCCTCAGGTGGATAGCAAATGTTGGAGATGTAACAGGCAAGAAAGAGGTGGCTGAAACATATTTTTTGGGAGTGTAATGAGCTGGCAAACTTTGGGGATTCACTGCAGACCGCTCTGTCAGGGATGCTGGGTGAGCAGATTGGATTGACTGGGGAGATTATTTTTTGAGCCAAGATACAGAATTGGAATTGCCTAAACACAGTAAAGTCTCGCTGAGTCTAATTAAATTATAGTGGCTGCCAAAAAAAGCAATTACTAGAAAATAAAAATCAATGTCTAGACCAACTTTACTAGTAGTAGTAAATATAATAACAGAGATAAAACAACTGGAATTGGGATCTTTAAAAAATAGAAGGAGCAAACTACATAGGAAAAAATGGGAATTGTGGGAGCAACATATGCAGAGAAGGAATGAGGTTCAAGAGGCAGGATTTGAATGAGGCATATAAGGCTTAACTGAAAATGACTGGATAGATTATAAGTGATGTGTAATATTTGTAACTACAGTTGTTTCAATGGTCTCTATGATATATAATGTTTGCAACTGAAGTGGTGTCATTTTGTTTTTCATTTATATAACTGTAAGATTGCCCATGTCATGTGATAATTTAATAAACCTGCTTCTTAAATCGAACATTTTATTTTTGTCTAAAGTGATATAAAACAAATTGCTAGAGTACTTGCGCAGATGTAAACCTATGCTTTTCAAACATATACATGGAGATTATTTTACACATACATACCTTACATTTCCATTTGAAGAGGCAATTTTTATCAGAAGTATTACATACCTCTATGCTGATGTATTTCTGTATACAAATATTATCATTATTATAACAGTGCAGACACATTTTCCTTTCTATCAAATACCTTCAATCATACAATGTCCTTAATTATTTCACTTATGTTAAATATGCCCCCCACCCACAAAATATATGTTATACTTATTACAGAACTCTGACCTTCTTGCCTCTACCTGGTATACCCACTCAGCCAGCTCATCCGCTCAATGCTTCTTCAGGTCGCCATACCCGTGACAGTACTGCTGACCTGTCAGGGTCTCCAAGTGTTCACCCAGCTCTTGCCAGCTATCGACTTTTTTCCCAATCACTGCCTTTAATGCATGATGGCACTAGAATAATATGAGATGGTGTAGACCCCGACTATTACCAACGTCTGCAACAACACGTCTGCTCAGGAAGGTTGGTTTAAAAACACTACCATATATTTATATGTAGAATTGAATGCAGACAAGGAATGATAACATTTAACACACAATTACTGTTAATAGGTGAACCTTCAACATCTGCATAGAATGACAGTAAAGGCAATGTGCATGGTAAGTGTCCCCCACGTCACCTTAATAAGCAAACAGTAGCGTATGCTATTTTAGTAATGTTTTGTATGGTGTCAACATCAGCAACAAACAGATCCACCATACCAATTAATCTGCAGGATATCAACAGCAGAATGCCTCTTAATAATGATGATGATGAGGATGATGACATACAGTTACATTTATGAGGTATTTAAAGTAAAGTGGCACATAATCCCAAAGTTTAAAGTCAGAATCTAACACCCAACAACATGTTAGTAACTCTGCAGGAAGTGACAGTGCATCAAAGTCAAGCATATGCTGACGCCACATTCAGGATTGTACAAGAGGGACAACCATGTATGTCTACACCACCATCGCCAAACCCAGACAAACACTTTCATAATGATGGCAATCATTCTGAGGTAACAGTGTAGAAGGAAACACAAAAGCTCAGCAACAAATGTGCCTTGAAACTGTTGGTATTCAGAGCACTGCCACAGAGAGTCAACCAGAAATGGTCAAAAGCCTCCACTGTATGAGTGACTGATGAATAGTATGTAGGGCACACCCAACAAACACAGACCCCTCCATTCATACACCAGTTAGGACTTGCCAGACTCAAGTAGGAGTCACTCTGGGAAGGGGAGTACTGTCTTGACCCATGGGGGCAGATCACATGAGAATACCAAGTGCTTTTCAGGAAAGGAGTGTAACTACTCAGACAGGACAATCACAACATATTTCGTGCAAACGTATCAGTGCTCATCTACACCTAACAGAACCTCTAATTTTCATGGTCCTGATCACATTCATGAGGTACTGTCAGATCAGGGTATGCAAGGCCACCTGCATCAATCGGGTCACAATCTGGAACCAGCTCACCAGACAACTCTCATAACAGCCTCTCTACAAAATCACTTCCACTGTCACCTAGCCTATCCTTAGGAGATGTGTATGACTCATTTGATCTTGTACCATGAATTAACTTTGACAAATCTGTCACTTATAATTTCAACTTCATAAAGACTGTTGAATGGTAACTGAAGGGGGAAGAACATATCAAAAGGAATGCGTTGGGGTTGGGACACCTTACAACTGTATGCATTGCATCTTTGAAATAATACTTCCTAGACCCTCACAGAACTGTGGAAAGAAATCTGTATGACATAACATGACACTGAAGTCATTTACACCAGTTCTCTGTGCATAACATTCCTACAGCTGGCAGTTATCTAAACCTGGAGTATTAGTACACACATGTTCATGGAAACACAGTAATGAGAAAATTGCATATTTAAATGAGTATCCTAAAATTTAAACAAACAATGCTGCCACTTTACCTTAACCACTGCACAAATGATCTTCACCTCTAAAGTAACAAATTATTGTGCATTACAAAATGAAAATACACTTATATGCAAATAATACAACAAACAGTACACTTTAATAACTTACAAAAATATTTAAAACATATTAAATGTTTTCATTCAAATACAATTCATGAAGTCATCAAATACGGAAATGGCTGCTTTTAATAATTACACCAAATGATGGCATTCAGTACATGCACACTTATGAACACCATTTCTGAATAATTTATTCTGCTTTAAAACAGTTAAAAATTAGATTACTTTTATGATGCCTTACTGAATAGGAGTCAGTGAGCACTCAGGTATGACTTCTACAAACATCAACACAACTGTTATAATATATATATATATATATATATATATATATATATATATATATACATACATACACACACACACACACACACACACACACACACACACACACACAAAGATAAAAGAGAATGTCAGATAAACAGTGAGAAGAGATGATGCTCTACACAGCATAGTCCACAGATATCACTGCATGCATCAATTATACTGTGTGCTTTTCTTACAAGAAAGGAAGCACTAACCTGAATGTCATGGCTATAGTTCTGGTCTAGATGCCTTCAATTTATCTGTACAGTCTATGCTGTGCATGAGCCTGCCACACAGAACCCCTTAGTACTGCTGCCGGCTGGTCATCATTACTCATAGTGGGACCAGAACTGGGAACTGTAGTGACAGCATAGGTCACTTTATCACAGACTAGCATAGGACCAGGTTATGCAGAATGCAACATACAGTAAATATCTAACTCACAGTAGCTGGGTCTTACTGAAGGTCACCCCCAGACTCATCCAGGCACCTGAAATGGCTCTTCAGGAGGGTGAAGACCTTCTCAATGATAAAAATGGCCTGGGACAGGGATGTGTTACAGGTCTCCTTTGCAACTCCACTTGGATTTCTCACTGAAGTCATGAGCCATGGCTTCAGTGGATATCCATCACCACCTGAAAAACAAGAAAGAAGAGAGAGAGAGAGAGAAAAGGAGGGGGAGAAAAAAAACAAAGAAAAAGTGTTTTCATATTCAGCAATACATTTTACCATGAATAACAACTTAAATATAAAAAAAAAAGTTTTTTTTAACTTTCCAACACGATGACCACTGGGCATCCTACCTTACAGGAAGAAGTGGTAGAGTGAGCTAGTGTGCCAGATATGGGAATCACATGCACTGCCAGGACGCTGGGCAGCGATATTGGTGATGCACTTCCATGCATCATATACTACCTGGCAAGTGATGGAATTGTATCCCTTCCTACTGTCGTTCTGCTCCTCCTGTAAACCAGAAGAGGCCTTAATTGCAATGTGGGTGCAATCACACCAAGTACTGCAGAGAAACATGCCATCCCATAAAGGCAAGCATAATCCTGGCTCAGCCCTGAGGTAACAGCAAGAAATAGATGTATCAATCCACAAGTGCCAAGAGTTAAATTCAGAAACTGCTGAGGTGTCTTCGATGCAAAAGCTTGTGATATACTCAGTGTCCTCAGTCTGTCTCTAGAAGGCCTCCGTGACAAGTATAGTCAGGGCTACAAACCCCTTAGTGTCACCAGGGATAGGAGGTGTATACATTCCTCCAGTACCCCTATGGGAACTAAGACCCTTATAATGTCCCTGTCCACCCATAATCTGTCAAGAATCTCCTGATTATCAAAGTTATAATGAGTTATCCTCCACCTAAATCTCCACTTTCTTGGTTGGTTAACATCTCTGGGCACAAGTGGTTTTGGCTCTGCCAAGACATACAATTCACACCTAAAAACAGCAAGGCAAGCAGCAATTGACAGTATTTTCACAGACTGCAATTAGACAGGATTGGCAGAACTCCACTTTATATAACATATCTGGAGAAGGCACAGAAAAGTGGAAAATTCCACTATGAATCACAAACAGGGAGTATATAATACTTCATTAGCATATGATGAATTGCATCATATCTAATTTAAATCTCATTCTGACTTAATTTGTGCAAGCTTATCTGCAGCTGGACTAAGCTGAGCTAATTTCCAGACATAACAAACAGCCAAAATATGTCTGCGTAGTGACTATAAATACCACTGAATACCACACTGTAAAAGCGGAGAATGTGCTGTCTTGTCTATACTTCCTCAGTAACAAGAGTTCCACAGGTATGAACATTGGTTTGTACTGCTGAGTTCATAACTTTTTTTTTCCTCAAAAGGTTTACTGGAGGTTACTAAAAATTCTCAGAGTTCCACTGGAAGCAACAAGTGCAACTACTTGAAGAGACTGCACTTTTCTGAGCCAATGATAAAACTATCTAACAATGTACACACAGTTCTCTCAACTGTTTGCTGGCACCAACATTTTAAAAGTATCTTTTGACAAAACACTGAAATCTGTACCATTAATTTAAATACCACAGTCTGTCCATTCTCAGTATTTAGTTTCAAGTCAGCTAAGCACACCTGTCTTACTGTTATGAATATATTTTCAGACATCAAAGCATCAAGTCTTTTATTTCAAAAGGACCAACAATTCAATTTCACATTTTATTTAAAAACATGTAAATACTTTTGCAAGCACCTTATTTATTTATTTAACATTTGTTAACCGGGAAAGTTTGACTTGGAACGAAGCCAATTTTCAGCACAGGCCCGGGAAGAAATGCTTCAAGTGCATGTCTTTGTAACTTGCTTTTCCTTTTTCATATATTTGCAAAATATAATCTTCAAACACAGATTCTGTGAGCTTGATTAATAGCTGGGCAAGGTTTCCTGCTATGCTTATAACCACACTTACTGTAAACCTGAATTTCAATGATGTGTCATTTTCTCTAGCCTCCATCTTGGATTCCTTCTTAATTACAGATATTTTACTAGTTTTACAAAACATCCTACTTTTATTTATTGACTTATTAGTCCTCTCATGTTACTTTATACCCAACTTTTAATTATTTGCACACTAGTAATTCATTTGTTTTGCACATATCCATAGGTTTTGATAAAATTATGTATGTTCCTCTTAAAAGCCTTTGTTTTGCCATTTTTATACCACAAAATATTTCACCCAACCTGATCCAAGGGGGTTTTCGCTCTGGTTCCCAAGCTCTACAACTCTCATAGTTATCTTCCTATGAGCCTGTCTAAGCTCTCAACAAATTCTTTAGCTTTTCTCTAAGCTCTCACCTCCTACAGCTACCCTCAGACAGCCCAATCTTGTAAATAGCATTCTACTGTTGATGTGTGTATGTAAAGCGTATTTACATTTTCTTAAAAGGTTTGTATGTAAACTGTTTCCACACCTAACCCATATCGGTTTTCCTCAAATGAAACGGTGTGATCACTACCTTCAAGCTTAATGAATTTGTTAACTATGCATGACACTGAATGCACTTATGAGTAACTATTCTACATAAGATCTTTAATATTAACTGTCATTTGTATTTAAATTGTATAATGCATCTTGGAGCTTTTCTCCCTGGCCTCCACTGAAAATGGGTCAATTCGGCCCAGTGGACTTCCCCGGTAATCAAATTGCAAATAAATAAATAAATAAATAAATATTTGCTATTTTTCTAGAGAATTGTGCAACTTGGCAAATTTGTGGCTGGTGGCTATTCTTCATATCACTAACATATGCATCTGATTTAGTGGTAATGTGTGCTCTTATGAATGGCAAATTGTCTAATAAATGGCAGTGTCTTTATGAGCTTGCAATAATTACAAAATTTTTCCCCAAGTACAGCTATTTGCCTTTCCCTTGATCAAGGGAAGTAAGTCTTAATATCTTTATGGATACCTCCCCAGCAACAAAAAATACACACAGTGAAGTTCCACATAGAATTTTATCATATTTTTCAGCTAATCCATCTACAGTGAGGAATCAAATTTTTGGATCCCAAGCTTTAATTCTCATCCAGTATCCCAAGTGAAGCACAATTATTCTGGAAGGGTGCAGAACACATGCCTATTGAGAGTCATACTTACGAAATTACAGATGCAGAAACTCTTAACAGTAAATATGTTTAATTGCTTCTGCAGATGCATGTTTTCAGGTGTGACTAGTAACTCCTCCACTCTGAATTCTCTGAAGCTTCTATGTATCACAAAGTATGTTTGTTCATTGCAGCTAGCTCATTAGTTTTTAAAGGAATAGCCTCCATATTGAACAGTAATCTAGTGAGAAAAACTACTTGAAACAGATATTCCAAATTACTTTTGAAAAAGGACAAGGTCCCATATCTAATAGTAATCCACTAGGGAAAACAACATGAAACAGGTATTCAAAATTACCTTGGAATTTGGACAAGGAAGTGCTGCCCCCCCCCCCGAAAAAAATCAAACACAAGTTGTCTTTCTACCTAAACTCAACTTGTTAGCTGAAAATAGGCAGAAGGAGAGTGACAGAACTACATAACCAAAGATGAGATCACTGACATGGCGTCTCTAATTTAACTACAAAATAACCACTTAAAATGCCTCCTGTAATGCCAATCCAAAACTGATCTATAATAAAAAGGAAAGCAATACCTGTACATGCATATTCACATGTTAAGGCAACAGCATGAGCTGCAGCACAAAGTCTGTTATCAAGCATTGTGTTTTATATAATTTTGCTGTTCTCCTGCTTGTCCCCCTCCATAACCATAGAGCTCATATTGCCAGATGATCAATCGGTTCCTCACAATCTCCCAGTTACATGGTGGGGAGAAAGAGGGAAGTGGATGAGAGCCAGAGATTCAAGCAGTCATGGGAATTTATGTACATTTTTATCATTCCCCCTCCTTCTGCTGGTTAAGAAGGGCAATGAAATTAATACTAAGCCAATCCCTTGTATATACACTCAACCAATATGACACATGATCGTGACTAAATGCTTCACAAGTCCCATCTTTCATGCATGAAGTTAAACCAAACAAAGCAGTCAGATTGGAGGACTTCCAACCAATCTCTCCTAAACAGATGAGCCATCAGCCACAAACTTCCATCCCTTTCTGTGTCCTCCAGTGCCATGAAGACTAGTCAAGCTCAGGTTATTTGGGACTCAACAAGGACCAAAACCTCTACAAAACAGAGTTGGTTCTCAACATTCAATTGTCTCTAGGGCTCCCTCCTCCAGTTGCTGAAGAATACCCACTGTCATAGGGCCCCCTAAATGAAGAAAGTTCCAGCAAAAATACTTAAAAGGAAAAAATATCTTACCATAATGCTCTCATAGCCAATGAAATTGCTCCACTTGACGAATTCAGGAAAGACTTTACTTGCATCTACTTTTATACTCCAACAACATAAAAAAGAATTAACCACCCTACCAAATGGAAAACTCTACAGGAAATAGGAAGATTCTCTCCTGACTATCAAATTTCTGGTATACACAGACCCTTAAACCAAAGCTATTTCCAGTCATAACATTAGAAACAACAGATTTACAACAAAGAGATAAACAAGTAGATTTACAGCAACATTTTAGAAGTAGTTCAACACTTCAGTGACTATCCTTATATTTCTTTTAAAGACCAAGTGTCAGGCTCTAAAGAAGCATGGTGGACACAGTCATTCTGGCAGAAAAGTCTACCCAATTTAATACAGGGAACATATATTTGAAACAGTGACAAAATGTGCTATATAAAAACCCTGTTTATAAGCAATATAAATTCACATATTTATGGGAAAAGTTATATGAAATGGATTTATGCAAAGGGGGAGTCCAGGAATCCTAAAAAGATGCGAATTTTTTCTCCAGGTAGACATGCCAAGTTCCAAGCCAAACGTTCATTCATTCATTAACAGCAAATAGTCCACAACTAACATCCTCATGAGGTGCAAAAATTGCATTTTTCCCCACAAGGTTTCTCATTTAAAACTGTACATTTAACTTCAGTATCCACTATCACTACACTTCATAGAGAGGTGGGTGAGGAAAAGGAAACCTTACTAATGCCAAATACCTTTAATTTAGTGAACAGAGTGCATGTCAATGATTTTTTAAATATGCAATCAGTAAGACAGCAATAACAGAAGTCAAAGGAAAATAGCACCATTAAGAAAGACAAAGGCCAAAGCAAATTATTATGGCTTACAAACTTTCACTTACAATTCAGAGATAAAACTCAAAATGAGGGACAATGGCCTAAAACTAGGAAAGCATTTTATTGACTGTAGTTTTTCCACATGAATCCAGTGGAATAAAATAATTTGCATTAATATGCATTTTCTGAAGAATAATGAATGGTAGTTAACCACTTGTAATGTTTATAATTTTCATCAATATTTTGCACAAAATTCCAAAATTTATTAGTGGCAGAACAAAATTCTTAAACAAACTAGGAGGCAAATGTGAAGAAAGTGACAGCTTTCAGCAATGCACATAGTTTTCCACCTGCCTTTCCTGTATCAACTGGCTGAAGGCAGATAAATGTTTAGAAGATATTACTATGGCTTCACTCCCTTCCAAATCTGTAAGTTGCATATCAGCTCTAACACAGTGTATACTAAAGTGAACACAAACAGCCACCCTCTTGATTTGTTTATATTTCAAACTTATTGTCTTTTATTCTTTCTATATGCTGTATAGTCAGGTAGTCTTGATAAAAGATTTAAGCTGAGTTCTGACAGTAAACACCACATCTGGTATATAGCTTTTAACCTAGAATTAGAATTTAATGAATTTGCTTTTAGGTAAGTAGTGTCTGACCAATTCATTTTAGGCCTCTGCTGTTGCTCCATGCCTCATGCGTCTGTGAGGAAAGCCATACATTTTAGGAAGAAACTGTACTAGGCCTTGATCTGTATGCATAGCATCAAATGTAGTTACCACAGTTAGAAAAACAGCAGTTATACAATTACCATAATGAAAAGCTGGAAGAAAAGGTTCATCCTCAATAATTGCAGGACTAACGCCAGCAGGCGTTACAGCAGTACAGTGCACAAAACTTTCTTAGGCTACCTTAGTTCCCCCCCTCATTATCCTAGAATATACCTCAACACCATTTCCATTCACAGTGGAAGGAGTCATGCAAAATGGATAAAAAGTAGAATTCTGCCTGTAGACCAAGGAGAAGGATGGGTATGGTAATCAGAATGGACCTGCTCAGCCACATACATCATTATAGTTAGCTGGCAGCAATGTTTTCACACCAGTGTTCTTTCCCACTTAGCATGATCCAGTTCTATGAAGGAATTATGAAGATGGAAAAGGGGTATTCGGAGAACGAAGACTATGAACAAAATCTATAGCACCATACTGTACTATACAATTAGGGACCTGGGGACCCAAGTTGATAGCAATCTCTCATTTGACAACCACGTGGCCAAAGTGGTTAGAAAAACATTTTATATAGCCTAATCATGAAGGGATTCACATCTAGATCAGGGGAGGTCATTGTGCCTCTTTACTCATCCCTCATCAGGCCCATAATCGAGTACAATGCCCCTTTTGGGATGTACCTTACCAGACACTTGCAGCAACTGGAAAGACCCCAAAAGTACCTCACCAAGAGGATCAAAGGGCTCAAACAGATGCCATATGCTGCCCGGTTAAAGAAACTCCAGCTCTACTCAGTGGCATACCGCCTGCTCAAAGGCAATCTGTGCCTGACGTATAAAGCCATGTCCAACCCGGAATTAATGGACATGCTGCACCTCAGGAAATCCAAATCCCATCAAGCTAAGCGCTCGAGAGACTTGAACCTCAGCACTGAATTAAATAGGACATGCCGGAGGGACAGATTCATAACCCAGAGGCTCCCTTCACTCTGGAATAAAATCCCAGTCCAGGTTAGGCAGAGTCCCTCACTGACTCTCTTTAAGAGGAATCTTGATGAGTAGATGGGAGATAGTAGGTTTACCCCGGATATCACTTCTGTGTCACTGTTAGACAGAGGCACAGTATACTAACCTCGAAAAAGGGCATAGCAAAATTAATTTAAAATGGGTGGCGAAAGCCAAACACACTCTGGCTAGGCTTATAAATGCCCTAGGGCAGATAGCCTAGTATGAACCTATACTTTACAAGATGCAGCACAAATTCAAGGATATGGAAAGACCCAAAATGATGATGAGAAATGGACTACTCGAGTGAGACAAAGATGGTAGTAATCATGAGAAAGGGAACCATCATTTAAAAAAGCAGGCAGTGGAGTACAGCAGCAGCTAAGCACAGGACTGGTCCTGTTCAATATGCATGTCAGATACCACACTGAGGTTAAGCAAGGAAAATTGATCTGTGCACAAATGTCACCAAGACTAGTGTTGAGGCAAATCAATGGAGGGGTTATTCTCCAGCAAGACCTAGTGTAGCATTCAGTGTTGAACTATCAAAAATGCAACTTCACTGTTGTGCAAAGCAATGCAAGATCACACACTTCCGAGGAAAAGAATTCAGAAACAAGCAAACAAGTATGGATGGATGTGTAGCTACATAAATAACATAGTAGGATAGAGGCTCAAATGATAGAATATAAAGAGGCATTAGTGAAGGTGAACAATATTTTGAGTAGACTGTTTGGAAATTAAGATTCAAAAGATACAGAGGTCATCCTTCCACAATAAGTAACACTGAAAGCAGTTGCTCAGGTGACATGCTTGGTGGTGCTGGTCATGCAAACTAAAGAAGACTACACTGGCAAAAACAGGCAAGAAAAAATTAACAAAACATTGTAGAGAAACCACAGGCTGAGAATGAGGAAATACTTAGTTGTCAGGCATATATACATTAGAAACTACAACATTGTTTGCATATTGGGCTAGCTATACAGTCGGCAATCTCAGGATACAAAGGTAAATACTTGACATAAAATGAAGGACAGTTACAGCATAAACTGGAATTCTAGAATGGGAAGGTGATATTAGTTGCAGTGGAAAACAGATGACTCAAAGTCAAGTACTGTGTGGGAGGACAATTTGCACAATGCCAAGCACAATTACACTCTTATTCTGTTCTCCCACTGCCCTTCACCTGGGCAATTATCAAAGATGGTGTTATTTATTTTTTTTTTTTTGGTGGACGTAATTTATTGGGGAATGTGCAATGCAGTGTGATTTAGTGGAAGCTAATGTCAGGAAACTGACAAAGGCCATGCTAAAATACTTTAATTCGAAGAAAGGAATCACTGGACCAGAATACAGATGGGAATGTAGCAGCAAAGAGCTCAACATGCAGCCAAAAAATGTAGGAGCAACCATCATTGGCTTAGATTGTTGAACAGCTATAAAAAAAAAATAATGATAAAATATAGGGACTCAATTCAAAGTCTGATGACTATATGGCTACAGCCATGTTGAAGAAAAATAAAGTCCATCCTAACTGTCCACTCAAATTCACTGCAAGTACTTGAAGTAGAGAATAAATACTTGAAGGACTGGTCTCAAGTGCTTGAAGTGAAGGCCTAGGTTCTACAGGAAATGTTAGCAGACCATGAAGACCACCTGAAATGCAAAAATCTGAAGTTTCTTTGATTCCCAGAGTAAGTGGAAGGTGCAAATATAACTAAATTTCTGCTTGATCAGCTGACTGAACGGAACGGAATCCCATGGGCGCACACAGTATTCTAACAGAGCACAGAGGTGAGAGCCCTCAGACCCAGACAGATACTAGTCTGTTTTGAGACATTTTCTACTAAAGAGCAGGTACTTGGGTCAGCTCTGGAAGGTGGAAATCAAATGCTTTGTGCAACCAATAGAACTTTCATTGATCAGAATTATTCAGCAGTGACAAGTCAGTGAGCCTTGTTTATACCTGCAACAAGACTTTGCAGGATGAAACTATTTTAAATTTAAGTCACTGTATCCAGCAACATTCACGATTTTGGTACACAAACTTGTTTTGATGGAAAAGTGAAGGACCTTCAGGATTTCTCACAGGAGAATTAGGTAGCACGGGACTTTCTGAATCTGTGAAATCTGTGAAAGACATATAAAAAATATTTCAAGATCCGAGGATCCACCTACTTTGTGGAACTGTTTTATACTGCTTTAATAATAACCTGCTTGTTAGGGCTGGTTTGTGGTTTGTAGACGTGTGTGTAAAGAGGGTACTTTGACATGTTGAGTGCCAAGGGAGTAGAGTCTGTCTCATATTATTTGGCTTGTTCATAGTATATTCCACAATCACTGGACTGTTGAGGCAAGTAAAGGAACCCAAGCACAGTTTTTTTTTTTCAAAATACCAGAGTTTGGAAAGGATTAAAGGATTTGGTATTTCAGGCAAGCCTTAATTTTTCTTTAAAGATTAGGATTGAGGATTGAATTCGTACAAGGAGATACATTTGCATTTTTTTTTTTTTTTTTAACAGACTGCAATACTAAGCAGTCCTCTTACAGACTCATATCATTTTTGAAACATGGTTATAAAGTTTTTATGTCTATACTGGCAAAACGGCCATCCCCTTTCTTACCACAGGTAATTCGTTTAGACCAGTGTGGGTCTGTGTGTGTGTATGGTGTAACTTTATGCAAACAAACCTGATAAACTGCTCTCATTGTTGAGCCTTGAATCTGACAATGTGTTTGATCAAGTCTGGTGACCTTTTGCGTTCTAAAATGAGAGGAAAATGCATTTCCCTGATGAGTTCATACTGCTTCTGGGGTCTACGGCTAAAAAGAAAACAGCATCCCAATTATCAGAGAAATTTAGATTGTACAGATGAATGCTTCTTTACATAATATCGGGGTACTTTGGCTTTAATAAGTCAACAATAGAGGGTTTCAGTATTGCAGGCCAAGAGGCTAAGCTTTCTGTTTGCTGATGACGTGAGAGTCATACTGAGAAATCCTCAGAATGACTTCCATAAGCTGATGAATAGTTGGATGAATAATCTTGCTACCTTCGTTACCTACTAGGGATATACACAATGTAACCAAGATGACGGCAGTTTCAATTAACTTTGTTATAATATTTGACTTGATAAGGACTTTTTAGATGGGGAAAATAAATTAAAACATTTAGGATATTATGAGCAATATGGTGGAAAGCTCTGCAGACCCGACATACAGACAGCATGAATCTACGATCTGAAAATTGTTTCTGAAATGCGACACTCACTCCCTGACCGGGGAGTGAAAATGGTGATTTTGTTTGTGCTCCCATTGCTCCTGTATCCAGGTACAGGCCTTTCTAGTCCCCCTAAATTGGTTTGATAGTAAAATTAAAACAATGGTCATTAATTTTTTCTATCAGAAACAAAAAAAAAGGGGGGGGCTTTATGGAGCAAGTTATTAATTCTACAGGAAAATGTGGGGGGGGTTAGGGGAGCCAGATACACTCTGTAAGCATGGAAAAGCACCCTGATAGAAGGGCTTAGTAAAGGTCAAGGGCGCTAGGAACTGATTTTAATATTTTTCATACTGGTATTCTGCTTATCAAGATAGATACTGGCTTAATTTTGAAATTTATATTGACAGGTCTTTAGAGAATTTTTTGACAACTGTCAGTATTCAGGTGCATCAAATGCCTACATCATATAACAAGTCTGATGAAAGAACAGCCAATGCTGTATTCTTATGGCAGTTGACAAGTTTGGTAAACCCAGCTCAAAGGGCTGATGTCCACCTGAAACTCCACCACCACCAAAATTTTTGTTTTAGATTTATGATCCTGTCTAGAATATATAGAGAGATGAAATGGGCAAATCTGTATTAGAACAAATGGTCTTACTGATTAGGTGGTTTCAAGTTAGACTAAAGGAAACACTTATGACAAAGGCAAGTACACTAAACACTAGTTTCTGGATATATTCAATCCAATAACTCAAGATGTAGTCCATTCTTGGCAATAGTCACTATACAGAGAAATATTGGAGCCTCAGTGGTATCAGACATATCATTTATCTAGGCATGCTTTATCAACCTGACACATCTACAGGTATTTTTATACAATGGTTAAAAAATGTTTTTCAGTGTTTCCCCAATTTACTGGAGATGTGAGAAACCAGGTAATTGGGTATATACTTTCGGGAATTATACAAGGTAACAAGTTGAAAAAAGATGCTCATGTTTCTTTTTAAGGGAGATTTTATACTGTGATACTAGTCTGACCTGGGAGTGTTTCCTTCTATGGATCCCTTTAGATGGTAATCTATAAAAAAACATATCGGACTGATATAGGTTATAGTGTTATTTGCCAACAAGAAAAAAAACAAAAAAAGATTACAAGGTGTTGGAAAATGCACCTCCCCACCCCAAGGGACAAATCAGGTGTTGGATGTCCTAGAACAGAGATGAGAAAATGAGAATACAGCCTACAAGAGATGGGTCCTCCAGCGACTGGAAAAAATGCAATGCAGCCCATTCTTTTATTTATAAAATCACATTTAATAATGGAAAATATTTATTTTTACCCAGTGCCAGATTTTATTGAGACAACATTAGCCTTTTAGCCCATGATCTGTGACTATGCCAGAAATTAAAAGGGTAAAAATGAGGAGGTTGGATGGAAATTGATTTAAAAGAATGTTAAGAATTATGTTTTTTAGCAAGTATCTAGTCTTGCATTGTTCTGCTTTGTTTTCTTGAGTTAAAAATGCACGGATATAAAAAAAGGAAAAAAAACAGCTCAAGTACTTTAACAGAAAGGGTGGTATGATACTACAACAGACTGCATGATAGTGTTTGTGTTTATCAACAAAAGACCTGGGATACAGAAAAGAAACCATGGGGCAGTGGTAAGATACATAAAGTACAATTACAGTACACTGGTGAACTTGCAGATTAAATATCTTCTTTCTTCAGTATGATGATTTGCTCATATGTTCCCATATCAATCACGTTAGGCAAAACAATTACATTACCTGCCAACAAAAATATACTGAAATATACTATTTATTTTACATTTGGTTGAAAGTCCGACTGGACACAAGTCCTTTTCAGCGAAGGCCCGGGGAGAAAAGCTCCAAATATAACATACATTAATGAAATACAATTACATAGAAGGATAACTTTATGTAGAAAAGGACACTATACAAATGACATCAATAAGAACAGAGATAACAGAATAAAACTTTATACAAATAGCATTAAGCAGAAAACAGTTCTGCAAATTTCATCAAACAACTAGGGTTTAAAATCTTATAATGTACATCAGCCATAAGTAGGAATGATAATTGGGACATTAAATAGGTAGGAAGATAACGCAGTTAAAGACTGTGCAACAGCATGATGATTTAAGTGATTCAGTAATATAGGAATGCAGAGCATGGACCAGATGTCAAGCTAGAGAAGGGGATAACATTAGTGGAAGAGAGAGGTATATGAATAAGACTTACAAGATAAAGAACATTCAGCTCTCTGACTACAAGGTATGCGTGTTAACCTTGGGTGAAACCAGAGTGAGTGCTGGAGTTAGGCCAGCCTGGTGAGTCACAGTTACAGATCCAATTGACTTGGAGGGGAGTTTTTTGGGCTTTTTTAAACTGAGCTAAGGACATAGTGGGTGATATATTAGCGAGCAGAGAGTTCCATTTTTTGAAGATAAAGTGCGAGTAAAAAGAGGCTCCAGCGGAGTTGTTGGCTTTAGTGACTTGAAGAAGAGGTTTGTTGTTGGAGTGTAGGACTCTAGTGTTGGAGTAAGACTGTATTAGGTTTTGTAATGCTGGAGTTTTATCATGGTAGTAGAGAATCTTATGAGTTAATATAAGCTGGTTGTAGAGGAGAAGATGGGAAAGTTTAAGTCAGTTGAGTTGTGTTATGATCAACTACTGCCTCAGCCAGGATTAGGTCTAAACCTTATGCCTGTTGCTCACTAAGATGGGCTCCGTCTCCCCCTTCTAGTCCCAAACATGAATAAATAGGCATCTGAAAAATGTAGAGTAAATGTAAATATTAAAGCAAAATATGTTAATTTCAGCTTCTGTATAAACAGCAATCATTTCCAGGGAACAAGTTTACATTGTTTTACAAAGAAAATAACTATCAACCTTTGCAGCTGATGTCAAATGTAACTTCACCATTAGTTCTACACTGTAACAACTGCTGCACAACATCCAAATTTCCATTTCGAGCCCCACGGAGAAGTTGATCCTCTTCTTCCGAATTCATTTCTACAAAATAAAATAATCAACCCAACTTTAAACTTAGAAGTAAAAATATAAGAGCAAAAACATACCACATACTATGATTCCACATATCCAAGATTGTGACAGAAAAATTGATTATTAAAGATCCCATACAGCAGAGGTGATTTTAAGCGGGTCTATTTTAGCTTATCACATCCAAGCTTGGCAAGGCCCAAACTTATGACTGCAGTATTCTACCTCCCAATCTGACCAGGGAAACAATTCAGCTTAAAAACACAATATTAAAACATTTTCGCATGGGGGGCTTTCATACCTGTCTGATATGGGGGCTCTTTCCCCACACTCATGATGTCTAAAACATATGGCACTAACTTGGGCAAAACAGAATTATCTAACTTTTCTCAAAGCTTGCACAACTATATGGTAGTGAATTAAGAGACTGGGTTTGTGAGGAGAAAGCCCCCATACTGGCTGGTGCTGGAATAAATGCTACCTTTGAGATCTCTATTGCTTAATCGCATGGCAAAAACAAGTGGGTGGCGGTTAAAATCACCTGCAGTGAATATGGGATCATTCACTTAACTTTTTTTTAAGTTGAACTAGATCCGTTTTAAGGCTGTTAATAACAAAATATATTCAAAATCTTAATTTCACAGTCCAAACGCTAAACTTAAAAAAATAATAAATAAAATTACATACATACTAGTAAAACTGACACTTCTCTTGACACTGCATTAGATCCATAATAACTCATTTATAAATTATACAGGGTATACTTTCCAAACAGTGTTTGCAGCACTTCCTAACAAATGTCATTTAAATAGCCATAGATAACATGAGGGCCAATTTTCATTTTTCTACGCTGGCAAACTCATTTCATTATATAAAGTGAGTTTATCAATGAAAAATAGTTAAATCATTTTTATACTTTTTATTGAAAGACATAAGTAGAAAACTGGGTATGCGCATAAGCTCAATGACAAACTTCTGAATATATCTATATAAAAATAAGTTAGGTCTTACCATAACATTCCATCTGTATTGTTGATCCTCGTTCAGTCATTACGCATGATTATCTGTTCCGACCTCGGAACGGAGCCGGCCATTTTCCAAGCTCGCGTCAGCTACAAACTCTCGAGCTGAACTCTTACCATAATCCCCCTCTCCCTGTTACCTCAGATTGAGTTTGCAAGTCAAAAGAAGGCAGAGGCTACCTCTGGTCAAATGACCTAAGAGAACCGGATGGTGAGATCCACTAGAAGCCACAGGAGGGGGAAGGAGGGAGGGTCGTAATGACTGAACGAGGATCAACAATACAGATGGAACTTTATGGTAAGACATAACTTCTTTACCTGATATTGTTAATCCTCATTCATTCCTTACGCATGGGACAGAGTCCCCAGCTACCTCTAATTCCTGGAAGGCTCTCATGGAAGGACATTTCTGAGCACCATAAAACCAAAAGATGCTCTTCCCCTGGAGGCCAAATCCAATTCGTTATGATTGATGAAGGTATGAGGTGTAGCCCAAGTTGCAGCTGTACAGATGTCATGTAAAGAAGCTCTGGCATGGAAAGCAGCAGAAGTTGCCACCGACCTTGTTGAATGAGCTTTCATGGTAGTAGGCAACGAGATATTACATTGTGTATAAATAAAGGTCACACAGTCCTTCAACCACCTAGCTAATGTGACCTTAGCAACAGCAGATCCTAATCTAGGTCCAGAAAAGGCCAAAAATAACTGGTCAGATTTACGGAAGGACCTAGTCCTGTTTAAGTAAAAATGGATTTGTCTGTGGATATCTAGGGTATGTAGGCAATACTCTCCTCTGTTTAAATGATTGGGAAAGAAAACTGGCAATTCAGTGGTTTGATTAATAGACATTTCAGATATCACTTTTGGCTGAAATGAAGGATTAGTTCTCAAAGACACTCTATCTCTATGAAAAATCAAGTATGGACTCTTGATACATAAAGCTTGAAGCTCGGAGATACGTCTGGCAGACGTAATGGCGACCAAAAACAAGGTTTTCCATGACAAATGCTTGAGGTCGCAAGAAGAAGCTGGTTCGAAGGGTGGCATTGTCAGAGATTGTAGAAAGTACAGTTTTGTACCTACCATAAATGTAGATGTCCGAACAGGATAGCATCTGCAGTCATAACAAATGGGTTGTCCTGTCGTCAGGCAGCCCTTCGGTCGGCCGGATTCCAAAGTCTGGGTCTGGCCTCGGCTGGTGTCGCACTTCACCCGACGTCATCTCTGCTGGTCTTCGGGTATAAAGGCATCAGCCGACGCCATTTTCCTCAGTGTTTCTTGCCCCAGATGCCAGTGGCCCTCTTGGATAGCTAAATTTTTGGTAAAATGCCAATGTTTGCCAAAAAGTAGAAGGCAAGTACAAAAAATATGCATGAATGTACATATATACAAACAAATACACCATAAGAGATCCCCCCCCAGCTAGCTATTAGGTGGGCAATACCCTAGGAGTACCACAGAGGGGAAGGAGGGTGGGTAATCCTGACTGCAGATGCTATCCTGTTCGGACATCTACATTTATGGTAGGTACAAAACTGTACTATGTCCTTCAAGGATGCATCTGCAGTCATAACAAATGGGTAGAATACCATAGCCAAACTAGGGGAGGAGGAATAAGAATTATGGTGTACTTAGGATCCCTTGCAACACAGCAGTGGCAAACCCTGCTCGGGATCTAGAGTATAGAGGTAAATTATAATGCTTGGCAAATGTATGCACGGAGGTCCAAGTAGCAGCCTCAATAATGTCCTTGGTAGCCACTCCTCGTAAGAAAGCTGTGGTAGTGGCTGTAGCCCTTGTAGAATGAGGTCTTATGTTCTGTGGAATTTGCTTTCCATGATAGGAGTAACAGAATCTTATGCAATTTCCTATCCACTTTGAGATTGTCTGTTTGGAAATTGCTTTTCCTTCCCTTCCTGTTGCATAGGCTACTAGGAGCTGGTCAGTTTTTCTTTTGCCCTTGGTTCTGTCCAGGTAGTAGCGTAACTGTCTATGTACATCCAAGGTATGTAGCAGTCTTTCCCCTTTGTTCTGTGGATTGGGAAAGAAAGTTGGTAGGTGGATTGCCTGGTTTAGAGACAGTCTGGATACCACCTTAGGCATAAATGTAGGATTAGTTCTCATGGATACTCTATCTTGATGGAAGATTAGGAAGGGTTGTACTGCCATTAAAGCCTGTAGTTCCGAAACCCTTCTTGCTGAAGTAATTGCCAGAAGGAAAGCAGTTTTCCAGGATAGGTGTTGAAGATCTGCTGTTGCTGCTGGTTCGAATGGAGGGAGTGTCAGTTTTTCTAGCATGAAATTCAAGTCCCATGCTGGTAATGGTGGTTTCCTAGGAGGTTTTACATTCTTAATTCCTCTGAGGAATTGTCTGAGTAGAAGATGCGAGAAGACAGGGTGATTGAGGCTGTATTCTGCAGAAATAGCTGATGCATGTATCTTGATGGAGGAATAGGACAGGCCAGAATGTAAGAGCTCTGCCAAATACTCCAGGATGTTGGCAATATCTACCTTTGACACATCTTTCCCTCTTTCCGTACTCCAAGTGACAAACCTTTTCCATTTTCCTGCATAGTTCCTTCTAGTAGAAGGTCTGCGGGCCTCAATGATAATGTCTTTAACCCTTTGGGATAATTCTGGGTTAGATGCTCTTATGTAATGTTCCAGGCAGTGAGTTGTAGAGTTTTCAGGTTTGGATGCAAGATGTTGTAGTTGTTCTGAGTCAACATCAAGGGAATCAGGGGTAGAGACCACATTCCCCCCCGAGACATGCTCCTCAGTAATGGATACCAATGTTGCCTTGGCCAATTTGGAGCTATCAGAATTATTCTTGGTCGTTCCTCTTTGATTTTCAGTAGTACCTTGTGCATCAAAGGAAGGGGTGGAAATGCATATGCTGTCAGGCCTTTCCAATTGAAGGATAGAGAGTCCACCTTCCAAGCAAGAGGGTGGTATGTCCTTGTGCAGAATTTCTTGAGCTGGTGATTGAGTGGGGATGCAAATAGGTCTATTTGTGGTATTCCCCATTTCTTTGTGATGGCCTTGAAGATGTCCGGGTATAGCATCCATTCGTGAGCATCCGAGGTAGTTCTGCTTAACATGTCTGCTAGGATGTTTTCTTTTCCCGGTACAAATATTGCCTGTAGCGGAATGTTGTAGCTCAGAGCCATATTCCAGAGGTCCAGAGTCATTCGGCATAGGGGGTATGAATGAGTGCCTCCCTGTTTGTTGATGTACCACATGACTGTGGTGTTGTCTGTCCTTATCATCAATTGTCCCTCTTTGAGGAATGGTTTGAAATTCTGGATTGCTAGTTTTACTGCCAGCATTTCTTTTTGATTTATGTGCAGGTGCAGTTGATCTGGAGTCCATAAGCCTTGAATGCACTTGTCCATCATGTGTGCCCCCCAACCGAGATCTGAGGCGTCCGTTGTGATGGTTTGGCTTGCTTGAATATTGTGGAAAGACAATCCTGGGTTTGCCTGGCATGTCTGAGCCCAACATAGGAACTCTCGTCTCAGGCATGGAATTAGTGGTATTTCGGTTTCTAAGCTGTGCTTGTGTTGAGACCATAAATTCTTTAGGTACCACTGTAGCTTTCTCATATGCAGTCTGGCATGGGGGACCAAGATTATGCAGGATGCCATGAAACCCAAGGCCTGTAGTACTTTTCTTGCTGTTAGTCTGTTCTGCTTTGCTAGAGCCAAGAAGTACAGAGGAAGTTGTTCTTGCTTTTCTGCAGTTAGGAATGCCATCTGTTTTACTGTGTCCAATTCTGCACCCAAGAATGTTATTGTCTGGGATGGTATCAGTTTTGACTTTTTTAAATTGACTGTGTATCCCAGGGCTTGTAGTAAGCAAATGACCCTTTGTAAGTCTTGTGTCAGCTTGCTTTTGTTGTCGGCTTGTATCAGGCAGTCGTCCAGGTATGGATAAATTTGGATTCCCTGAAGCCTGCAATGAGCTATTACTGATGCCAGGCATTTCGTTAACACTCTGGGCACAGTAGATAAGCCAAAGGGCAATGCTGAGAATTGATAATGCTCTGATCCTGCAAGAAATCTGAGGTATCTTCTGCAAACTGGTCGTATGGGGACGTGCAGGTATGCCTCCTTGAGATCTAGAGTTACCAACCAATACTCCTTGCCCAGCATGGGAAGAAGTTGGTGTAGGGTCAGCATTTTGAATTTTGGAATGATGATGAATGTGTTTAAAGCGGACAGGTCGAGAATAGGTCTCCAACTGTTCTCCTTTCTTGGTACTAGGAAGAGTCTGGAGTAAAATCCCTTGCCCTGTTCTGTAGGTGGTACCCTTTCCACAGCTCTCATCTTTGTTAAGTGAGCTATTTGTTTTAGGGCTTCTGACCTTTGATTTGGTGGCAGGTTTGGCATTCCTCTTTTTGCTGGTAAGGTGTGGAAATGAAACCTGTAGCCTTGGTCTATAGTTTGCAAAATCCAGTTGTCTCTTGTGATATAGTGCCAGTTTTTTTGAAAATAAGGCTAACTTTCCGCCTAAAGGTGCTACTATTTGTTCCCTGGTAGGCGGTGTTAGAACCAAGTCACTGTGATTGTCCTGTTGCAGTGGTAGTGGTTGCATCCGTGCCTCGTTGGTTATTGCCTTGCCACTGGCATCCCCTGTAGGCACCTCCTCTGGTTTGATTTCTGCCTCTGGAACGTCTATTCCTGCCTCTCTGATTTTTAGAGGAGTCTGGAAAGGACCAATTTTTGGAAGGCCAGTTCCTGCTGAACCTTGGGGCTGTACCTGTAAGAAATCTTTAACTGTTTGTACAGATTTTGCCTTCTCTTCCATTTTCTTCATTACTTGTTGTGCAGGAGAACCAAATAGACTGACCTTGTCCATAGGAGCATCTAAAAGCTTTGCTTTAACATGATCCGGCAAGACCTGCTCTTTTAACCATGCATGCCTTCTTATAACTGTGCCAGTCATGGCTGATCTAAAAGAAGCCTCCAGTGCATCATAGCCACATTTTAAAGAATGGTTACTAACCTGCTGAATGTTATTCACCATTTCTAGAACATATTTCTTATCTAAGGACTCATCAGAGGACAGTTTCTTAGTTAACTGATCAAGCATAAACTCTTGGTATTGGATCATATGAAACTGACAGTTTAAAGCTCTAGCTGAGAGAGTTGCGGAGGTGTATACTTTTTTACCCCATCTCTCTAAGGACCTGGATTCCCTATCAGAAGGGAGAGGGTTTTTAGCTGAGGTCGAAGCAACTGCCTTAGGTCCCTGGGAGATGGTTTCCGGATCTGCAAAAGGGGCCTTGTATAAATGGTGATGAGTGTCCGGTACCCTGTAGAACCTGTCTGGCTTAGCAGGGGCTGGAGGTAAAGTATCAGGAGCAGTGCAAACATCATTAAATGCATCATCCACAACAGGAAGAACTGGAGGTATAGCTAAGGGCCTATGCTGCGGTAGGTGTAAAAAGGTCCTGAGCCTTTTTCTTGAATCTGAGAAATCTTGTCCCTGCCATTGGAATTGCTCTCGCATGGCATGTAAGGTTTCCCCAAAAGAAAATTCCTCTGGTGGAGAGGCAGAAGGAACAGATTCCTCAGCATCAGAATCTTCATAAGTAGAAAGAGGAGCCTCTGGATGGTCTGTAATGTCTGAGTCATCTGAAGAGTCATCTGAGGAGCCTGGCTCTGGGGGCTCTGCTCTAGGTCTCTTTTCTGGAGGTTGTGAGGCCCTGTCTGGGTGAGATTGGGATCCTCTTATTAGAGAGATGAGATCCTCTGCCAAAGTAAGCATTTGTGAACTGGAGCTAGGCCTGTGAGAGGGGGGCTTCACAGGCACTGATTTAGCAGTTTTGGCTGCTTTAGCCCTGGCAAAGGCCTTTATAGACATGGCTGCAGGAGGCCTAGCAGCACCACGTGCTGGGGTAGAGACATCCAAAGAGATGGTGTCCGATAACTCTAAGGAAACCACATTTGTAGGCAAAATTTCAGAGGCCGATTCAGCTAGGGTAGCAGGGGCCTCGGTAGCAGTCATGGATTCGGCTGTAGATTGAACCATTTGCTCGGTTTCGGCCGAAACCGAGACACTCGCGGTTTGTTTTACCGTGGTTTTGGCCGAAACCGCGGACCGCGAGTGTCGGTCCTTTTCTTTGCGTTTCTTAACAATTTGGGTAGTCGGAGGATCCGACGGCATAATATACGCAAATTCTGAGCCGAAAAACTGTTCCGCAAACTCCGACCGACGCCTAAGCGTTCATCGGTTGAAGGAAGCACAGGCTAAACAAGCTGCTACGTCGTGGTCTGGGCCTAGACAAGGTAAACAGTAAGAGTGGAAATCTTTATGAGGTATTTGTTTCCCACAGGTTAAACAGTTAGTAACTTTTTCTGACATCGGCTGAGGCAAGAAAGAGTCCCCAACGGGGTACTTAGCTT
Organism: Protopterus annectens; assembly: GCF_019279795.1. Taxonomy (NCBI): domain Eukaryota; kingdom Metazoa; phylum Chordata; order Ceratodontiformes; family Protopteridae; genus Protopterus; species Protopterus annectens. The sequence continues at coordinate 1,117,321,693 of NC_056731.1, read as the reverse complement.
TTAGAAGTCTTCGAAGTTGTATTCGGTAGTATTAATCTCTGGATCTGACCGACCGGCACTTGCGAACAGCTTCTGCTTCGGGAGCCACGCGGCAAGAAAGACTGAGGAAAATGGCGTCGGCTGATGCCTTTATACCCGAAGACCAGCAGAGATGACGTTGGGTGAAGTGCGACACCAGCCGAGGCCAGACCCAGACTTTGGAATCCGGCCGACCGAAGGGCTGCCTGACAACAGGACAACCCATTTGTTATGACTGCAGATGCATCCTTGAAGGACATCTAATGATAGATCCCATGGCTGAATAAATTCTCTAAAAGGTGGCTTCAGATGATTCACACCTTTTATGAAGGTCTTGCACAATTTGTGAGACATGAGAGGAATCTTGGACACCCTCATGGAAATTAGAAATTGCAGCCAAATGAACTCTAATGGTAGAGGCCGATAGACCCGATTGGAAAAGGTCGGCCACATAGTCTAATATTATCGACATTGGTGCTGAGAAGGGATCTATTTGTTTAACTTTCAGCCAACAGGTAAATCTTTTCCACTTGCTTAGATAAGTAATTCTAGTGGAAGACGTACAAGATGCAATGAGGATGTCACGTACTGGTAAAGAAAGATCATTCTGCCTGGCAATCAAGGGAATTGGAGTAGCCAAGCTGTGAGCTTCAGGCTGTTCAAGTTGGGATGAATCAGGTTCTGTGGATGCGAGATCAACTCCGGGGTTGGATGGAGAATCCATGGTCTATCTAGTAGGTGAAGCCAAAGGAAGAGGAACCAAATCTGACGAGGCCAATATGGATCACCTTGCTCTTCAACCGATGGGCTTTCTTCAGAAACTGGGGAATAAGGGGAAAAGGTGTGAATGCATAAAGACCACCTGAGGGCCAATCGTGGACTACAGCGTCCCTGAGTGACTGTCCCGGTGGGGGAATCAGGGCGAAGTAGTTGCTGCATTTGTAGTTGTTCAGGGATGCAAAGAGGTCGCAGCAAGGATGGCCCCAGCGGTGGAAGATCTCCGTCGCTATCAAGGGATTCAGGGACCACTCGTGAGGTTGTAGAATGCACCTGCTGAGTCTGTCTGTTATCACGATGGAACTCCCGGGAAAGTGCATTGCTAGAAGAAAACGTTGGCAGCCATCGCCCATTGCCATATTCTCATGGCCTCTCACTTGTTGATGTACCAGACCACCACCATGTTGTCTGATTGAATAGCAATCGTCCCAGACGGCAGCAGGGGACGGAATACTTGCAACGCCAGAAGCACTGCCCTCAGCTCTATAACATTTATATGCAGATTGGCCTCCAGTTCGCACCAAGTGCCTTGGACTGTCTGTCCCTGACATAGCCCCTCCCACCCCATCTGGGAGGCGTCCGTGGTCACTGTGGCCTTGGGTTGCTGGGGGGGGGGAGAAGGGGCGAGACCATCATGACAGATTGTGTCATTCACCAATTTAAATCCTGTTTGCACCTGTGGGTTACTCGAATCTTGGCTGAAAGAGGATGCTGAAAGGGATAACATTGTGTGAGCAGTAGCCATTGTTGAAGCTTCATAAGAAACCTGGCCAGGGGGACAATGGTGATGGAGGCTGCCATGGAACCCAACAGCTGTAGGACAGAGTGAGCTGTGGATTTCTCCCTTGAAAAGATTGGAATCAGTTGTTGTGCTCTGGACTGGCAGCTCTGCAGTTCTTTGTGTCCAAGATAACCCCTATGAATTCTGTCGACTGAGATGGGGTGAGATTGGATTTTTGCCAGTTTATGGTTATGCCTAGCCTTTCTGCAACGAGGAGAGAGTATACCAGGGCTTCTTCCAGTAGAAGTCTGGTGGGGGAGGAAATGAGCTAGTCTAGGTATGGAAACAACTGGAATCCTTGAAGTCGCAAGTGAGCTGTGATGACTGCCACGCACTTTGTGAACACTCTGGGGGCTGTAGAGAGTCCAAAGGGCAGTACTCTGAACTGGTAGTGACTGGCTCCCACACGGAAGCGCAGAAATCTTCTTGATGGCCTGTCCACCTTTATGTGGTAGTACGCATCTTGAAGATCTATCGAGCACATCCAATTGTCTTTTTCCAAAAGCGGGAGGATAGACTGTATTGTGACCAGCCGGAATTTTTGTACTCTCACAAACTTGTTCAATACACTGAGATCCAAAATTGGTCTCCAGTCCCTGGTTTTCTTTGGCACCAAAAATAGTTTTGCGTAGAATCCGGATCCTATCTGGTCTGGAGGGACGATTTGGATGACTCTCTTTCTTAGCAGCTTTTCTATCTCTAGTGCTGCTTCTTCCCTTTGACTGGGTGGAATGTCGGGAATGTTTTTTGAAGGGACAGGACAAATATCGAAGGGGATATGATAACCTCTGGTTATAATCCTTTGTACCCAAGAATCGGTGGTGATGGTTAGCCAGGCAGAAGAGTATAAGGAGAAATGACCCCCATCCACCTCCAGAGGAAAGGAGTTGGGCCGCTCTTCAGGAGTGCTGGAAGGATTGGCCAGGGAAAGAATCTCTGGAACCCTGGTTACGCGGACCCTCTCTGTCCCGAAAGAAACATCTTCCCTGTGAGTTTCCCCATCTGCCTCTTGGGGAGAACTCGGCCTGTGTGTCACGGAAAGGACCCTGAGATTTCTTGAACCAGATCTTCCCACTCTTTTGGTTTTGAGAGAAAGCACTTTGATGGGAAGAATAATGGACACCTACAGCAGAAAGGGTCTTACCGTCCTGTTCACATCTGGCCAGTGTGCTTTTAACTTTGGGTCCAAACAACGAAGAAGCCTCAATGGAAGCATTACGAAAGGAAGCCTTAAAGGGGTCTGCAAAATTGCACAAGTGCATCCAGGCGTGTCGTCTCAAGACCGCAGCTGAACCCGCCACTCTAGCTGCTCCTTCTGATGCGTGACATATCAGTTGCATATAGGAGTTAGATACAGACTCAATGGTGGTTAACTGAGAGGCCACTTTGTCACGCACCTCATCAGAGATGGCACCAGCCAAGGTTTCAGAGAGCTCGGAAATCAGATCCCTTTGATGCCTGGTAAAGTGTGCCATATAATTCAGGGACCTGATAGTAAAGGTCGCTGATGCAAAGGTGCGCTTCCCTATCCTGTCCAGGGCCCGGGACTCTTGTTAGGTGGAGGGAGAGTCTGGCTTTCTTCTTCTGCCAGATCCTTTTTTGTTGCGGCCGCCACCACCAAAGCATCCACAGGAAGACCTTTTGACTAATGGGGATCTGTAGCAGGAGGGGACAAAATCTTATCTGGCCTCCGGGGAATAGCTTCAATGGTGTCAGGAGCCTTCCACGCATGCTGCACGATGGGCCGGACAAGTTCATCGGCAGGTGGAGTAACTCAGGAGGTAGGGGGCCGGGTGCGAAAAGCCTGCAGGAACACAGACTCCTCAGAAGTCTGATTAGAGGATTGCCAGTCACCTCTATGTTTAAGGATTTCGAGGATATCACCGAAGGATACCTCAGAGGGTGACCGAGGGGATCCTTCCCCCTCATCAAAGTCTGTGTCTTCAGTGAGGGACTCCACTGTGGAGTCCATGTGCTTCCTCTTACACAAACTTTCCGGTGGACTTCCTCAGCGGGAAAAGCTGGGGAAGACAGCAGAAAAGGAGTTTCCTGTGGGAATATGTCACGAGTCCCTTGCATCCGGTGTCCACTAGGTGCAACTTGTGAAACCAGTGTACCAGAGAAGGGCGGGGGGATAGACAGCAGCAAAAGCCTTCGCCATCAGTTGGAAGGCTGGTCCACCTGAAGAGGAGTGAATGTCCAGGACAGGGGTTACTCCTCCCCTAAGTGGCTCAGCCTGCCGACTCAGAGTCCCTGGATGGCTGTGGAGCAGCAAATTACACGTGTCACAACTGTCATCCTGGGTCGTAGCAAAACTTTCCTGCCACGAAGGCAACTGCGGTTCCTTAGCGAGATCCATAAAGGGAACCGCAGAGGGGGAAAACTGTGCTATATACATGGACTTCAAAGGAAATGAAGGAGGAGAATAAGAAGGGGTCTTTGGAGATGGGTGATCACCTCCCAAGGAAGGATAGGTCCTGAGGGGTGGGATACCTCTGGCCAAGAGCACTTGATCCACAAGACACAACACATAGTGTTCGGAAAGGCTTCTAGTGGACCTCACGGAGACTGAAGGAGAAACAGGCCTGTCCACAGACGAGGCAAACTCTGTGCCCACTTCACCAGTATGCACAGAGAACAACGGTGCCGAGAGAGACTGGGCTACGGGTGTCTGCACCGAAGTAGTCTTCGGTGCCGAGGTCACGGTCTGCACAGACACAAAGATCGGTGCCGAAGTGGTTGTCGGTACCGAAGCTGGAACTGACAAAATTGGAGCCAGCAATAGAGGCGTCGGTTCCAAGTAAGATGTCGGAGCCAACGTGATCAAGGTCTGCGCCGACTGAGCGGTCGGTGCCACTACAGTAGTAGTAATAGTCTGAACAGAGGAGCCCCTCTGTGCCGATACAGTGAAGGCTGCAGGAGAAGATGGAGCCGAGATCACTAATGGAGCAGAAGGCCTCAGTGCCAAAAGTCTAAGCACTGAAAGCAATGGGGCTGACTGAGTGAGTTCCGGAGTGGAAACTTTAGCTTTTTTAGGTTTTGGTTGGCGGGAGTCCCCAGCCGGGGACAAAGGCAAAGACTTGGCCTCAGTAGGAACATCAAAAATTTTCTTATAGGCTCTAGGAGGGGTTGAGGCCTCCGACCCAGAAATAGCCTCTGGAAAGGAAGATTTAAGAAGTCCCTTCAGCAACAACTTGTTTTTCCTTTCTAACAAGGTTCTGTTAGAAAAATTTTCACAGATAGTACAGGGTGGGTCAACAGATAAATGGGACGCCCCCAAACAATAAACGCACAAACAGTGTGCATCAGATGTAGGTAATTTGTGTCCACAATCAGAACACCTTTTAAAACTCTGACTACCTTTCTTATCTGCCATGATAGAAAAAAGAATACCTGAAGGTATGAAAAAAAGAAAAGATTACCAATGATGGTAAGGGGAGAAATACCTAGCGGTAAAAAGTGTAGAGAAAAAAAACTCAAGAAATTATGGTCGCTAGATGCGATAGGGTAAGAGACAACAAAATAGAAACGTTTCTGACAGAAAAAGTTATATAAATGACTATTCTGACAACAAATAATTATACTTGGCTCAAGAGAAGCAGCTTGACACAACCGAATGGCAACACGGCAAACGAAATCTGAGGTAACAGGGAGAGGGGGATTATGGGTAAGAGTTTAGCTCGAGAGTTTGTAGCGGACACGAGCTTGGAAAATGGCCGGCTCGGTTCCGAAGTCAGAACCGATACCCATGCGTAAGGAATGAACGAGGATTAACAATGTCAGATCAGTAGTTGTAAAATTTGCTCTAGTAGCATATCTATAAAGGTTTGGACCTCCAAAATTGTGAAACAATCTCAAAGCTTTCAGGAAATATTACTAGGTTAATAACCAAAATCTTTAGACTGTGATTCTACTGTCAAAGGTAAATAAGCACCTGCATTTTGAACTGCAGTGAAAAAAGCATACATGACATGCCATTTTCTATACAATAATATATAAAATTAATAAAAATATAACAAATGCATATTCTTTTGATGCTTGAAATCACATAATCATGCTTTTTATAGCTTTTTTTTTATTGATTACACTGCAGATAATGAAATGCAACCTGTCAATTTCAAATGGCTATTTTGGCATCAAAATATGTCCGTAGCTGCAAATGACTGCAGCTTTACAATGCATCAATATAATATTATAAACTTTTCAGGATAGGGCACAATATTGGCCAGTCTTGCACAGTAGATAACATTACCTTCTAAGTCACAGAGTAAGTGAATAGCTAAACACTCCAATGTGAATGCCTGTTAAAACACTTGTTCAGGTAAAAAAGTAATTCAAAAAATGAAAAAAAAAAAATCAAATGAATATACCTGTAAACTGAATGGCTAAAACAGAAGACCCAAATCTATACTGGACCACAGCTGGCATCTTGCAGTATAAAAGACCATCCCTGGTATTCAGAAACATGTCTTCAGTAATCACACAAAAGCAACACTGATGATGATGAGAGGCATGATGCATTGCAAAGATAAATCAACCATCTCACAGCCTAAGTAGCAGCTACTTGGTCTGCTCACAGAAATGACAGGACTGGTAGTGGGAGAGAGTGTTTAGCTGTGACTATGAAGGTTGCAAATACTAGCAGTAAACAAGTAATATGCACATGCCTAAGAGCATGCACAAGTGCTTTGACACAAGAAGAATGGCTACTAGACTTTCAAGATTCCATTCACCAGTCAACAGCCTAATTTCAGCTCCATCAATGTGAAAAAATAAACTTGAGAACAAGGGCTAGTAATTCTGCCAGCTTTAGTAAAATTCAATTACTGAGTAGCACGTACACTGCCTGGATGCCAACAAAGAAGACACTTAGAGAGCCTGAAAGAAAATAAACTAGAAAATGTGAATATAAAACACCGACTTGGAAGAATCCTGCAGCTGTTCAGCAAAAAACAGCTCAAGCTCCAGTTTTGGTAAACAGATGGCTTCCAGTAATTTAAAAGAAAAAAATAAATCAGATGTACTCAGATCTGACTACATGAAACATAGAAGCAGTATATCAACTCAAACAAAAGAATGAAAAAAAATAGAAGCATTAACAGCTATTCGGATGAACTGATAAAACTACAAAAATACAAGGTCAAAATGAATAAAAAGCGCGTTTCTATTACCTCGTCAAAATTTTACTTCATCGAAGCAATAAATATTGAACACAATTGATCGATGCAGTAAAATATCGAATGAGTATAAAAAAAGAAAAAAAAAACTTAAGGGTATAGGCACCCCCTGCTACTTAAATATACCCAACTCTGAGACCGCACTACGTTGAGGTAAACGGAAATCTCCCCTACGGAGATTTCCGTTTACTTGGCCGATATTCTTCGCTTTCGATATTGTCATGCCGCCAATATCAGATTCAATATTGTCAGCTTACGACAATGTAATATAGACCCATAAAAAGCTGGCTAAGTATGAGACTTCTCAAGAAGATCTGCTTCAAAATATGGCAGAGTTAGAGGATAGAGCATGCAGAAAAAAAAACTGATTTTCTGCAGTACTGTAAGGAACAGACTGTATTAATTTTATGAAAACACAAAATGGCACACTCACTCTAAGCTCCAAACCTGGCTATTTAAAAGTAGTCAAGACCTGAATTAGCAAAAGTAAATTAAGGCACCAAAGTTACACACTGGAAATCAGTCACTGTACTTTATTGCAGAAGACAGAACGGTAAGCGCTTTCACAACTTAATGTTGCTTCATCAGACCACATCACTACAACTGATGCTTGGTTAAATACTAGGACAGTTAGTATGACATCACAATTTAAAGAGATATTACTCCACTAACATAAGAACATATATCAATATCCATAAGAAAAATGCATAATATATATAGAAAGGTGTGTATTTACACACAATAATATTTAAAAACAATAATATTTAAAAACAATAATATTTAAAAGGGGGGGGGGTGTCATCCCGGATGGTTATTAAAAAAAAATATATATATATATATATATATATATATATATATATATATATATATATATATATATGTGTGTACATATACACACACATATAACCATAATAGTACAATGAAAAATATATATATATATAAAAAATGAGAAGTTATGTACCTACCATAACGTTCCATGTTAGTTGTCTTCTCTCGCCTTCTTTCTTGCTTGATGGGTTCGGAGCCGATCCTCAACTCCGACTCGGCACTTTGCTAAGCTCGAGAGTCACTTTTACCAGCTCGAGGCAGCCCCATATCCCATGATGCAAGGCGGTAAGTACCCAGATCTCGTATGGTACCTATAGGCAACAACACCTAGCACAAAAAACCTTCCTATAAGGAAGAAAGGCAAAAAGCCTAAAGGATGGGCTATAAAAAAGGCCAGAACTAGCTGGTCTTAAGAAGCAATGTTCCAGATAGGGAGAAAAAGGTCTGTCCAGGCCAGGGGGCAGGAGGGAGGGTCGCAAGAAAGAAGGCGAGAGAAGACAACTAACATGGAACGTTATGGTAGGTACATAACTTCTCAATGTTAAGTTGTCAATCTCACCTTCATTCTTGCTTGATGGGACCGCGTCCCTAGCACCTCTATCCTGGGTGGCTCAATGGAACAGACTCTTGAGAACTGTAGAACTGTAGAGCCAAAACTGGCTCTATCCCTGGAGGCCAAATCCAATTTGTAATGAGAAACAAAGGTATGAGGAGTGGCCCAAGTGGCTGCTGCACAAATAGTGTCTAATGGAAGTCTAGCTTGAAAAGCTGTGGAAGTGGCTAAGCTTCTGGTTGAATGCGCTTTTGGTTTTGAGCACAGCTGTTTTCCCCTGAGCTGATAGATTTCGGAGATGGTGGAAGGAAGCCATCTAGATAAGGTTACTTTGGAGACAGGAAGGCCTTTCTTATTTTCAGCATAAGAAAGAAAGAGCTGATCGGATTTCCTGAATGGTTTTGTTCTGTCCAAATAATATCTGAGTTGGCGGTGAACATCAAGATAATGTAATTTTTGTTCCGATCTGTTTGAGTAATTAGGAAAAAATACAGGGAGATCAATAGATTGGTTCAAATTAGTTTTCGAGGCCACTTTAGGCAAAAAGGTTGGATTAGTTCTCAAGGATACCCTGTCCTTGTGGAAGACCAAATAAGGGGGACGAACAGAGAGAGCATGAAGTTCTGACACTCTCCTGGCTGAGGTAATAGCAACAAGGAAGAGTGTTTTCCATGAAAGAAACTTCAGGGAACATGAAACAGCTGGCTCGAAGGGAGGAAGAATTAAGGATGTCAGCACCAGATTTAGATCCCATTGAGGAGGAGGACTCCTGACAGGAGGTTTAAGGAGAAAAATTCCTTTTAGAAAGGCTCTACAAAGCCTGTGGGACATAATGTTGTGATCTGCAAACCCGACATGAAAATTCAAGATAGCAGCCAACTGAACTTTGACCATGGAAGATGAAGAGCCCGAGTGAAGGATTTCTGCTAAGAAATCCAAAACTGCATGAACAGGGGCAGTAAAGGGATCTATATTTTTAGATTTTGCCCAACAAGAGAAGCGTTTCCACTTGCTGGTATAAATCCTTCTAGTAGAGGATTTCAGGGAAGCCACTATGATATCCCTAACAGGATTAGAGATCATAGGAAGCCTGGCTAAGGAAGGAAGTGGAGCAACCAAGCTGCGAGTTTGAGAGAAGTAATAGACCGATGCAGCTGACCCGATTGGTTAATCAGAAGGTCTGGCACTGGGTCCAGATGCCACGGCTGCACCAAAAGGTGACGATGGAGGAACGGAAACCAAATTTGTCGAGGCCAATAGGGGGCAATGAGAATCATTTTGGCTCTCAAAACGGTGGCTTTCTGGAGTACTTGTGGAATCAACGGAAAGGGAGGAATGGCATAAAAAAGTCCCTGGGGCCAATCCTGGGTAAGAGCGTCTCTGGGGGGATGGCCTGGCAGTGGGAAGAGAGAAAAGAAGTCTGGGCATTTGCTGTTTTGGGGAGTAGCAAGAAGATTGCAACATGGGCGGTCCCATTCTAGAAAAATCTCCTCCACTATAGACTGTTTGAGAGACCACTCGTGAGGCATGAGAATAGCTCTGCTCAATCTGTCCGCTAGAACATTGGTTTTCCCAGGGATATGCATTAATACCAGAAACCGATGAGAGGAGATCGCCCATTGCCAAAGTCTGAGAGCTTCTCGACACAAGGGGTAGGACTTGGTTCCGCCCTGTTTGTTGATATACCATACTACAGACATGTTGTCTGTGTGAACTGCAATTGTTCCCAAGGGAAGAAAGTCGTTGAGGGCTTGCAAAATTAAAAGCACTGCTCTCATCTCTAGGACATTTATGTGCAGGTGGTATTCGAATGGTTGCCACGTCCCATGAACCATCCTGCCCTGATAATGACCCCCCCCACCCGATCAGGGAGGCGTCCGTAGTGACTGTAGCTACCGGGGTCGGGGATACAAAGGGTCTGGGGAGAAGAAATCCACCATGATAGATGATTTTTGCAAACTTGTGTCACCAGGATTTGGTGACGCATGGGAAGTTGTTGGTAAGACCACTGGGTGAACAACATCCATTGAAGAAGACGCATGTAGAAGCAGGCCAAGGGAAGAAGGGTAATGGCCGCTGCCATGAGGCCCAACACCTTCAGAACCATTCTGGCTTGCACCTTTTTGCTGGCAAGGATGATCCGCACGTGACTTTGGATATCTGAAATTCTTTGGTCTGTGAGGGTTGCTGACATCCGAACAGTGTTTAAGTTTGCGCCTATGAAAGTAATGGACTGACATGGCAATAAGGAGGATTTTTCGTAGTTGATCGAAATTCCTAATTGAGTGCAGAGATTTAGAGTGTAATCCCTGGCTTGGAGAAGTTGATGCCTGGTGGTGGCTGAAAGGAGCCAGTCGTCGAGATACGGAAACACCTGGAATCCTTGACGTCTCAGGTGAGCCGTGACCACTGCCATACATTTGGTGAACACTCTGGGGGCTGTAGTGAGACCAAAGGGCAGGGCTCTGAATTGAAAATGACTGGACCCCAGCCGAAAGCGGTGAAACCTTCTGGAGCGTCTGTGAATTTTTATGTGATAGTACGCATCCTGAAGGTCTATTGAGCACATCCAGTTGTTCTTGCCCAGGAAGGGCAAAATGGATTGAAGTGTGACCATTCGAAATCTTGTCTTTCTCACAGACTTGTTGAGTCTGCTGAGATCCAATATTGGTCTCCAGTCTCCCGTCTTTTTGGGGACAAAAAGAACCTTGAGTAGATTCCGGGCTCTGAATGGTCTGTTGTAACTGGCTGAATGGCCCTTTTTTGTAGAAGCTTTGATACTTCTAACTTTGCTAATTCCCTTAGACCGGGTGGCACATCTGGAAGGGAATTTTTGTGAGAGAAAGGACTTTCCTCGAAAGGAATCTTGTAACCCTCGGATATGATCGACTGTACCCATCTGTCTTGAGAGAGGGAACACCAGGCTTCTGGGTACAGCGATAGTCTTCCCCCGACTGCCTCCAAGGATGGACAGCCGGGCAACATCTCAGGGATGCTGGAAGGGCTCGTCAGAGAGAGGCTCTCTGCTTCCCTGGTTTTGTGGACCCCCTCTGCCTCTAGAGCGGCATCTGTTATTATTACCCCCTCTGCCTCTAGGGGTAAACTGACCACGTGTGTCTGGTGTGACTCCCTGGGATTTACGGAACCACATTTTTCCGCCCTTCTGACCTTTGGGGTAAGGTCTAGAAGGGGTAGAAAAATGGACCCCTACAGCAGAAAGAGTCTTGCCGTCCTGCTCACACCTGGTCAATGTATCCTTCACTTGAGGGCCAAACAATGCTGACCCATCAAAGGGAGAATTCATGAAGGACGCCTTAAAGGGATCTGCAAAATTACAGAGTCGCATCCAGGATTGACGTCTGAGAGCCACTCCTGTACCTGCGGCCCTACTCGCTCCATCTGCTGCATACGAAATCAGCCGCATGGAGGAGTTAGCTATGGAATTAAGGATTCCTAGCTGAGAAGCAATCTTTTCTTGAGCCCCTGCAGCCGTAGGATCCTGCACTACTTCACCTAGTTCTTTAAGGATGTCCCTTTGGAGTCTGGTGAAGTGACATAAATAGTTCAGCGAACGCATGGCAAAGGTCGCTGAGGAGAACATCCGCTTACCATACCTATCCATGGTCCTAGAATCCTTATTAGGAGGATGGACTGGTACGGAAGGATCTGAAAGTTCCTTCTTAGTGGCGGCCGCCACCACCATGGCATCAACAGGGACACCTTTTGTAAGGAATTGCTTTTCAGAAGGGGCTGTAATAAATTTAGACGGCCTCCTAGGAACTGGCTCTACAGAATCAGGAGCAGCCCAAGCCTTTAGAGCAATAACCTCCATAAGGGGGTCGAAAGGTGGAGACACCCAGGAGGTGGAGGGTCGAGATCCAAACGCCTCTAGGTATACCGACTCATCCTCGGAGGGATTTATGGAGGGCCAGTTTCCCCTCTGTTTTAGGAGTTCCAGGATGTCTGAAAAGGAGACATCCTCAGAGGGGGATCTTGGGGATCCCTCTGACTCATCTAAGTCAGTATCTGAAGTGATAGACTCAGGGGAGTCCAGGTGTTTCCTCTTACAAGTCCTCTTGCGCGGAGGATCTCCTGACTGGTCAGGAAAATCCTCGGAAGAGGGGGTTCTTCCCAGTGGGGAAACCTGAGGCGGTGGATCTCTAGGTCCGGGAGCAAGAGAGTGGGAAGAGATATCGACAGGCACTGTACAGGGAGGAGCTAAGGGAACAGACTGCTGACTGAGCCCAGTGGCCAGCACACACTTCATCACCTCGAAGGCCCCCTCCCAGGGAGACCAGAGAGAACCTGTTCTGAAGAAACTGGGACTCCCGGGCCCACCGAAAGGGAAGGCTCCGAGGCAGATGTCGGAGCAGAGCTCACCAAGGCCGAAGCTCCAAGGGGAAGAGCGGGGTCGGACAAGGGTCCGATGCCACTCACCCCCTCGGAGGAGACCAGGGAAGCCTGACCACTGAATCCCTCCAAGGAAGGTCTCGAGGAGGAGATAAGAGTAGATGCTGAAGGTGCAGAAGGAGGGGGTATCTGCCCCTCAGCCATAGCCGTAACTATTCCCGTAGACTCCAGCTCCAAACTCTGTTGTAGAGTCGAAGGAGGAACTTGAAGGGGGTGTGGACTAATAGTCGTCTGTTGAGACGGACTATGAAGCATCTGGGCCAGCGCCTGTGATTTTAATAATCTGCTTACCACCCTCTCTAAATCATGGTCAGATAACCTGGAAGACCTAGATGATCGGCTCCGATGGCTCCGTTCAGAAAGAAGAGGTGAGGCCGGAGCCGACAGAATCGGTTCCAAAGAGGGGGACCTGGACCTCTTCCTCGAAGGAACCATCGGAGCCGACAAACCCACTGATCCAGTCGGAGCCGATAACTTTTCGGCTCCGAGAGAAGATCTAGATGTATCGGCTCCAGCCGGAGCCGAAGCAGGTATCGAAATAGCGGTGTCGGTCAGCGCCGACACCGAAGCCTGGGCCACATGGTGGTCGGAGCCAGTCGGAACCGACACCAAAGTGACCATAGTAGTATCGGCACCGATAGCCATCGGTGCCGAGGATTTAGTCAAGGTCGGATTGGCTCCAGCCAGAGCCGATCTCGACTCCGACAAAGTCGGAGCCAAGGCCGAAGGCTTTGGTACAGAAGCCTGGGCCTTAGTCTTGGAAGGCTTTCCCGGAGCCGATTTGGCCGGGGAGCCCTCCGGTTTAAGGAGTCCCCTTAAAATGAGCTTGTTTCTCCTTTCCTGCAGGACTCTCTGGCTAAGAGTGTGACATATTGCACAGGAGTCCTGCAGGTGGAGAGGTCCCAGGCAGTATAAACAAGAAGTGTGACCGTCTGTCAGAGACATCTTCTGACAGCACGAGTCACAATTCTTAAAGCCTGAGACCCTTTGCTCTTTGGACATAGTGGATACAGAAAACGGTACACACACAGTCCCAATCAGACAATTAAAAATAAAGTATAACCAGTAAAAGCCTCACACACACACACACACACACACACACACACACACACACACACACACACACACACCCTGACGGGGGGGATGGGAGGGAAAGAAGGCCTGACTAAAAAAATTAAGGAGGAAGAATAAATTTAGTCAAAAAGGGGCTTACAATTAACTAAAAATGAAAGATTTCTAAGAAAAAATACTTTTTATCTGAAAAGGGGCTAATAGCAGTTTAAATATAAACACTTACCAGGAGCTGGTAAAAGGAGGACCTCATCAGCGGCAAACGAGATCTGGGTACTTACCGCCTTGCATCATGGGATATGGGGCTGCCTCGAGCTGGTAAAAGTGACTCTCGAGCTTAGCAAAGTGCCGAGTCAGAGCCGAGGATCGGCTCCGAACCCATCAAGCAAGAATGAAGGCGAGATTGACAACTTAACATCATCAGTCTTAGAAAAAATCTCTCAAACAGACAGGGCACCTTCCCGTGCAGGAATTGTGCTGCTTGTCAGCATGTCTACACTAAAAATGAGTACATTCATCCTGTGAAATGTTTTAAACTTTATACGAAGAACTATTATGATTGTAAAAGTGTCGATGTTGTTTATTTTTTTTTTTTGCCATGCATGCCATGCCTATTATGTAGGCAAAACAAATAGGAGCTTTAAAGAAAGAATGTTAGAACATATAAGGGACATACGGAACCAGAAGCAATCAAATGCTCTAGCTAATCATGTCCTGAATACAGACATTAACAATTGTTTTAAATTTTTAATCTTACAACAAATAGTAAGGACAAACAGAGGTGGTGACGTAGAAAACCACACTGAAGAATTAGAACAATGGATCACTAAATTACAAGCAGATGGATATCCTGGTTTGAACGGCTGCACCTCATTAGTTCCTTACCTTAAGGCCAGGCGCCTTAAACACTAAAACATGAGTATATATATATATATATATATATATATATATATATATATATATATATATTTTAATAACCATCAGGGATGACACCCCCCCCTTTTTTAAATATTATTGTTTTTAATTATTATTGTGTGTAAATACACACCTTTCTATATATTTTATGCATTTTTCTTATGGATATTGATATATGTTCTTATGTTAGTGGAGTAATATCTCTTTAAATTGTGATGTCATACTAATTGTCCTAGTATTTAACCAAGCATCAGTTAACATTAAGTTGTGAAAGCGCTTACCGTTTGTCTTCTGCAATAAAGTACAGTGACTGATTTCCAATGTGTAACTTTGGTGCCTTAATTTACTTTTGCTGTTGTTGTGTGTTCTGGGCACCTCAGTGTACCTGCAGCCGTTTGGTTTTTGCATCTTCAAGACCTGAATTAGTAAAGATGAATTCATACCAGTAGAATGAGCTGATCCTGACAAAACTGTAGCAGAAGAGCAATGCACTAAAAATCAGAAAAGGTAGAGTGTTTACAGAAAATAACTCACTATACAACAGGAAAACGAGAAGCAAATTTATCCCAGAAACAGGGAATGTCAAGAGGAAGATGCGAGATTCAAGCTGCTGTATCCCACTGACTTCAGAATGTTTTTCCTGGAGGATTAAAAAGATGTTTTGATGCAGAACAGGCTGAATAGAAAATACAAAAGTTTGTCCAACAAAAGTGAGCCATCAAACAGAAGGGGACTCTTGCTTCTAATTCTTTTGACAATAAAGCTCGGAGAGATTTTGCTAGTGAAATCTTTTCCAATGTCAAAGAGGAAACAGTTTGACAGAAAGAAAAAAAGCACAGAATCAGACTATGGTGTTGAGAGATGGACATGAACTGGAAAAAGACCAGCAACACTGGAACTAGTAATTAAATGTGAGACTATAAAGCATCAATCACATTTCTGAAATATGGCTTTACAACAAAAAGTGGCAGAGAAAGATTGGACTTGTTGAATGGGTTAAACTTGTTGGTGGACTGAAAGACATATATTCCACTTCATGCCATTAATGTTTGGAAGGACATAAGGGGAAAAAATAAAAGTAGCTGTAAGCAAAACAATAGTTCTTTACAATAGCTGTGTAAAGCATTTCATGGTATAAATTGCATGTTATATAGTAAAGCAATTTCAGTGATTGTTGTGTGTGATAAAGATATTAAAGTTAACAAGTACCTTTTTCTGTTTTAGTTTTAAGAAATGCAGACATTACAATGTAAAAAGGGAAAAAGGCTAGACAAAAGCAAATTTAAGTTAATAACCTGCAATTTTGGTCTGTTGGGGGCAGGAGACAGAATACAAAAGTGTACCGATTATAATAGGGTCCATATTAGATCGATGAAAAATCAAAATCTTGAACGGCTTATAAGTCAAAAATGCTGCTCTTCGTAATCGCTATTGAGATTGCTGTACAGTGAAGATTAGAAAATTTGCCCTTTCCTCACTGTAGTGTGATCTCGGAGTTGGAATATATATTTAGAGGGGTGTGGGGGGCTGTGCCCCCCACAATACAGATTTCAATTTCCTGCATTTCTGCTCATATGTGAGTTTGAGATTTTGAAGTTTCGTCTATATAATATACACCCTGATAATATCTATAGAGCAGAGATGTTTTCTCTTATTTTTGCATAGGTGAATGTCTGGATTAATTCCCTTGAGTTAATCTGACAAGTGTTTTGTATACCAAAGTGGGATGCAGAAATAAGAGTCCGCGATGTAATGAACAGTTTTCCTTTAGCAATTTTTTTCTCAGTGTAAGTTGAGAAGTTTGCAGCTGAGAGCAGCTACACATTCTCTTATGTTTCTGTGGAAACAACCTGACTAAAGGTGAAAGCAATATATATTAAAAGGTCTGGACATTGTTTTACAGAGAGAAATGTAAAATTAAAAGGTGCAAAGATAAGCAGCTTAGTAAAAAAATAAAGTCTGAAATTATTGGAAGTGAATAATATATTGCTGCTTTTCTGGTTCATAAGGTTTTCAAGACATTTGCTAAACAATGTAGAATTTAGTTTTATTTAAACAAAGCCAGTGCACTTTTTCTTAAGGCTAAAAGTCAATGCCTTCTGAAAACATAAAAGCTGTTTTTCACATCTGGGAGAGGAATAAGGATAAAGACAACAACAGACAGCAATTAGTGTAAGAGTACAGGCTATAGCATGTGCCTTAGCATGGATAACCTTAATTTTAGATTAGCTAATGCCTGAGGGTGCAGCTGGGCAACTGTTCCTATCAGCAGGATTAAACTTCATTCTGCAAAGATGTACACAGTTTTGTGTGTTTGCTTTTAGTTAACAGGTTATGGAGGTGTTTTGGGGGTGTGTTTTTGGAGGGTTTTCATTAACACAAAAAGTCTTGTTAAAATGTGACAATTTCAAATGGAGATGACAAGAAACAACAATATAAGGGTCAAGCTGCCAAACATTTGTGGATGCATGTAACACAAAACAGAAAACAGACTTAAAAAAGTTGTCATTTATAACAGCTGGGAAAAAAAATCCTTATCTTAATGGCTACATTATTCATATTATTTAAGAACATGAATGGCTTCACAGGCATAGACAAAAAGTTAAGAATACTGAATTACATTGACGTGCAGCATGCAAATTGCAATGCTACAGGAGACAAATTTAAAAAAGGTAGCAAGTGAATTTGATAAAGGGTTTCAGGATGGATATTCAACAGAATATCATGGAAAAGATGAGTCATTATACTAATTGCTAGAGGAGCTCCAATAATGATAGAAAAGGGAAAAAAAAAGATAATAATGGGTGGTTTATGGTAGTAAGGGCCTATTGGCAAAGGAGGAGGATTACGTTGGCATGCATTTATATTCCACCTAAAACATATTATGGAGGTGAAGAAACTTTGGGGAGAAATAATCAACTTTCAGCAGGGAACTGGAACTTGATTTGCAACAGTCAAGATGTATCTGGGGGATGCAGAAATTAAAATATAACAAAACGGGGTCAATTTTTTTAACATATTTATGAAAATATTTAAGAAGATGTGAATTCAGTAGTTGGCACTCAGAAAAATGTACACATTACTCTGCAAAGTACAATAACTGGGCTAGACTAGACAGAAATTATATTTCAAAGGAACATGTGCATTTAATTGAAAGCTTTGACACCTCCAAAAACTACTTTAGATCATGTGCCAATAACAACCAAGATAAAAATGTATGGTAATGAAGTAAAAATGAGACAATGGCACTTCCTACCTACCTGTTAAAAAGAGAGAGGAATTTAAGGAATAGGTAGTGGAAATTTTTGAGCATTATTAGGGAAGGAAGTAGTAGGACAAAAAGAAAGTGGCGTTTTTAAAAATGGTATAAACAAAAGAAATATATTGTTAAGAAGTAAGAAGAATTATTCAGAGGGCTGACTAAGGTTAAAATACTGCAGAAAAAGGAGACTATCACAGAAGAAGTGCAACTGCAAGGATGCTAAAGATCAAATAAGGGAGTATCTGGATAATATACAATAGTTTCTAGACTGCTGTTAAGAGAGTGCTTTTGATTACTCCAGAGTACCAAACTTTTACACAATGCCTTGAGCAACAGAAAATAGAAAGGGTTGTTGTCAAACTTAAAGAGCCTATAACAAGAAATATAATCAAATATCATGTAGAGGTACTAGAGATATTTCATAAATTTTATGAAAATTTGTATACCGCAGAGAAATGTGGAAATCAAGAAAAAGCACAAATGAAAATATTGATGGAAGACTAAAGTATGCAGGTAGAGGAGGCCCAAAAATTAACAGTGGCGCTAGGAAGGGATGAACACTGATGTATAATCAATCTGCAGGAAAGTGTCCAGGAAGTAACAGTATTCCAATAAAGGTTTGGAAGCTAGGAGGGAAGAAATTGATAAAGATCTGGAAGGTTTTGTTTGACAGGATTTTAAAATAAGGGGAAGCATAACACCCTGGAGGAAAGCTGTGGTGGCTGTAATACCTAAAGATGGTAAAGACTCAGCTTCGTATTGGTCCATTTCAAACCATAATTATTTCATGAACTTGAATCAGACTGACTTAGGAACGGGATCCATTCCATTCCCATCATGGTATCAGAAACCCAAAAGACTTGGAGAAATTAAAGTGACAGATGCCCATTTCAATTTTAAACCATAAGTGTTTATGTCTATAGTAAGAGAGTGGCAAAGTAGTTGCTAAAATTGATATATATGGATCAGTGTAGCTTTGTGGCGGGGAGGCAAACATTTGACAACATTAACAGAACAACGATGATCCACTGGGAAGCAGAATATAAGAAAATGCTGCTATTGACAGCTCTTGATCTCTGTGCTAACAAAGAAGCTAGAAGTGGAGGACGGCTGTTTACTGATCAACAGTTTGATTAAAGCTGTTCCAGTCAGAAAACATAATTTTGGAAAAAGTCAACAAAAGATACCAACTTAAGTTAAATTCAGCTACTTTTTTTAAAGTCTTTTATTGAATTATCACTCAAAACATAGGCATACATACATTTATACAATATACAAACCGTATCAACACATTCCTAGCTACAAACATTATGCAAAAAAGTATGTGAAGAATAATTGTCATCAATACAATATTACATAAATTGCTCAATTCTCATCTTCCCTTAAATCTCACTCCTCCTCCAAAACATTCTCCTGCATTTACTGTTCCCGCAGTTTCCATTTTTTTCTATGTAATTTGTCCCTACATTCTTCTAAAGATTGCACTTCCAGTTCTTTTCTCTCAGTTACAATATTCAATACTTCAAATACAGCTGTTTCAGACTTTGATTTCCATTTTTTTCTTATAACTGCTTTTTTTTTTGGCAAAATTCAGTTACTCGTTAGTTACTACATTGCCTGGATGCCAGGAAAGAAGACATCTGGAGAATGTAAAAGAAATTAACTAGAAAAGAAAAAAAAAAAAAAAAAAAAAAAAAACCACTGGCAGGGAAAAGCCTTGCACGTGTGCAGCAAAAAGCAGCTCAGGTTTCAACTACGGTACCGGAGATGGTTTCCAGTAATTCAGAAGAAAAAAATAAACCAAATGCATTCAGATGTGTTTAGAGTAGTTAAGACGCTGGAGGAGTTTATAAAGTCAAATGGTAACAGGCTGGGAAGGACAAGAGGCTTTAAGCAGCTATTCCAAATATGTTGACAAAATTGGAGAAATCATAAGATACAATGAAGAAAAGGCAGGCTGAATATAAGGCCTCGCAAGAGGAACGGTTTCAAAAAACAGAGGTGGAAGACACAGTATGCAGAGAAAACCTGACATTTACTGCTATAATCAGAGAAACTAGAAGTAACTGATTGCAACAACTTTGTTAATCAAAAGGGCACACTGCGTGTGTGCGCCAGACTTAGGCAAGAGGAAGCAACCAAGACCTAAATTAGTAAAGATGCAGTCATATCAACAGAAAGAGCTGCTTCTATAAAAAACTAAAGGGAAAATAAAAACTAGGCATACCAGAGTGATTGTGGAAAGTGATTATTTACTGTACATCAGGAAAAGAGAAAAAAAAGAGTTTAGCCCTGCAATCAGAGAATAGCAACAGGCAGTGGTTAGGTTTAAGTTACTACATCCAGCTATTTTTAGAATATTTTTCCTGGAGAGCCAATGACATTTTTTGGATACAGAAAAATCTACGGAGGAAGTTAAAAAAAAAAAAAAAAAAAAAAAGTTTACCCAGCAAACAAATTGCCAGCAAGTTGAAGAGGACTGTGCTTCTCATTCTTCAAACAATAACAAACACCATTTTTCCAGTGTTCCAAATGAAAATGACTGAGTGACAGGAAAAAAGTCCAGGAGTTAACTAGATAAAATAGAAGAGGCATGGACTTGAACCAGACTGGTGCTGGGTGGCAGAGATGATGATGATGATGATGACCAGCAATAATGTGAAAGTAAGAAATAAATGGAAACAATTGTAAAATCTCATTTCTGTAAGATGCAGTTTGGACAAGAGAACTATACTTCTGCAAGAAGTGGCTAAACAGACTGGTAATTTGCTTGCTGACTGTGCTAAATTTGAGGGGGGGGGGGCTCCAAAACACAATTCCCACTTTCTTAGTAATGTTTATAAGGACAGTGAGAGGACTGAACATGCAACTATAAGTTAAAAAAAAAAAGGGGGGGGTTGTTCTTGGGAAAATGTGTACAGTGAATCCCTAGAGGTGAACTGCATACAATATTGTACAGTGGTTCTTTATAGTACAGAATTCCATTTTAAATGTGAGATGGGAAGGCAAGGTGTCTAGTCAGGGTCTGCCATTTATTTTGGTGATCCTGAACTAAGAAAGTACTTTGATTACAAAACAGTCAGGATTTACAAAGTGACAAGATAAAAGCTGATTATAAGCAATACAATGGTGTGATCTTACGGTGCTGATGTAGATATACAAGTGTACTGTTCATATTAATCATGTACTAAAATATAATAAATTTCCTCTGTTTGTACACAGGTGAAGTATAGATTGTTTTTCATTTACACTACAGAAAATGGATTTTTTTTTCTAAAAATAAATGCTAGAAAATAGAGACTGCGGTGGTGGTGCTGCAGCAGCGTTGTTGCCTCACAGTTAGACGTTGCCCGTTAGATTCTCAGAGCGTCTTCTGTGTAGCGACATGCGTGAATGGGCGTTCCTTCATTGAAGGTTGTGCGTTAGGCCTGGCAAGCCAGTATGTAAAAATCTACTGCCAATCATTAGCGGACCAGAGTTCCGCTGTGGCGACCCCTAACCGGGAAAAAGCCGAAAGACACAAACAAACTTGCTAGAAAATAGAAAGCATGGAGAAATTGTTCTTTTCCAGGAGATAATTAGGAAATGACTGAATAATTTGTTTCTGGTACAAATGCCTTAGGGCACAATTATTAGTATATACAGGGGAACCTGCAAGCAGTTTAGTGAAAATAAATGAAAGACTGATACCGAGAGAAGTAAGAGCCTTTGCAGGTATTTGCACCACTGGCAGACTTGGTACTTGCATATTAAACAGAAACAGTATGCAATTTAAGAAGGCCGTGGTGATGCAGTGGTTAGCGATGTCGCCTCACAGCAAGAGGTTCTTCCATTCGATACTTGTCTGGAGCACCTTCTGTGTGGAGTCTGCATGCCCTCCCCGCTGTCGAGTAACTTTAAAGACATGCAGGTAGGTACAAGTCTGAATGGGCGTGGCTTCTTTGAAGGTCGGGCTGGAAACTCGGCACCATAAAAATCCACTGCCAATCATGAGCGGACTGGAGTTCTGCTGTGGCGACCCCTAACCGGGAAAAGCCAAAATAATTTTTTAGTGTGCAATTTAAGAGTAGCCAGTGTACTTTTTATTAAGGCTAAAATAAGTTAGCTGAGAGCATGCAAGCTGTTTTTTTTTTTTTTTTACAACCATGAGGGGAAACAGGACAAGGACAGATGGTATTTGTGCAAGAAGGAATACAAGCATAAACACGAGCTTTCAAAAAGTTTAAATCTAACTTTAGAATAAAGCCTGCGGGTGTAATTGTCTACTTGGGGAAACTGCCCCTTATGGAGTAACTTCCCTTTTTGAAAAGTGTATATAGTTTTATGTGCCTAATGTGAATTAAAACAGAATGGGGGTTCAAAATGTATGAGTGTTTTGCAAACAAAAACACAGAGAATGTGTGAAATGGGTTCAACCACAGATAAGAAGCAGCAACTGTACAGATCAGTCTGCTCTCAAGAATAATCCTGTTGAAAACTGTGGAAACAGAATCTAGCTTACAATGTATGGTAAAGGTATGAACCAAGAACTAAGTTGCTGCTTCTGACATCAAATGAGAGTTAAAACAAATTTCTAGACATCCTCATATGTAGCAACTACTCCATTAAACTGAGCCTTGACATTCTGAGATGGATTTTTACTATGACTGGAATAGCAGAAAAGAACTGAATAGGAAATCCATCCAGAGGGAGTTTGTTTAGATGCTGGCTGCCCCTTTTTCCTTACCTTCAGAAGAAACAAAGTTGATGAAATTTCCTGAAACCTTTAATCTTGCCCAGATAAAAATCTAAATCATCTGTGAACATTCAGGCAATAAAGAATCATTTCACCTTTGTTCCAAGGGTAAGGATAAAAAAAACAGGAAGCTTTCCATGTTAATTGTAAATTCAGTGGCAACTTTAGACACAAGAGGATGACTAGTTCTGAGAATCACGCTGTTCTTGTTAAAGACCCCCCCCCCAAAAAAAAATAGTAAACAGACAAGAGTCTGCAATTTAGATCCTTCTAACAAAGATTACTGTTACCAGCAGGGCACTTCCAATAGAAAACTTTAGACAAGAGACAGCTGCAGGCAAAAAGGGTGGTAGAGTTAGATTTTTATAAAACAAAACTCAAATTCCAAGGAGAAGTCCCCTTTCTTCTTAGTGGTCCAATAAGTAAAACCACTTTAAAAATTATTTGACTAGACACAAAGAGGAAAGAAGGGGAATGAATGCCAGACATGCTGACACAGCAGACAGGTATACATTTATTGAAGTGTATACACCACCGGAATTGAGCAATTCACACATGCAGTCCAGAACCAAGGGTATCCCAACTTGAGATGGGTCCTGTCCTCTGCATCGACACCAAAGAGAAAATATCTTCCATTTGGAGAAATACGATTTTCTACTAGTAGGTTTTTTGCCTCCTTCAATACAGGAATTGCATGACTTCAGACAAAAAGGTGACTAAAAGGAATCAAAGGCCTATCATCCATACATTTAGACTGAGTTTTTGAACACTGAAATGAATCAGAGATCCTGTGTTACATGCCAGTTACAGCCTCTCTCTGAGACTTTTGGCAATTACCCCGGCCAGCTGCAAGAGAAGGGAGAACCAGCAACATTAAGTCCCTCGACCTTTTGGAGGACTTCTGAAATAAAAAGAAAGGGCAAAGCATTAAGGAGCATCCATATTCACGGGACTGAGAATGCATTAGCCTCCAGGCCCCTATCCAAGGTGCCCTGGAGAAGATTTTCAGCTGTCTGTTTAGACTGCAGGCAAACAGATTTGTTGGGCAATCCACTGGCTAGTAAGTTAAGTAAGATTTGTTGGTATAGCATTCACTCTTGAGAATATGTCCTGGAGCTGCTCATTCTGCTACTGTGTCCTGTTCTGATAGAAGTTACCTACAGACAATTTGTTGTGAATTGCCACATCCCTGGTAATCATTGCCAGTATGCAAAGGGGGCAACAAGGTTGTGCTCCTCCCAGTTTGTTTACACACCATATCACAGAGGTGGTCTATCATCACCAATAGGTTCCTGAAGATTTCTTATGTGGCAAATTTTGACCGACTCCACACGACCACCTGGTCTCAATGATTTTATTAGTATAAAACCATTTTTAGCATTGGAATAACATACTTATAATTATACATCATTATTATTATTGTCAATAATGAATTTGGAGAGAAATGTTGTATATTCACGTATGTTTTAATAAGGTAGATTTTAAAAATGAACAGTGGATGCTAAGTTTAATATAAAAGAATACACTTTTTATAATACATTTTTTAAATTATATTGAATTTTTCACTATATGATAATGTTTTTATTATATGGACGCATAGTAGTGATATTAAAGTATGTATGATTAGATTATGAAAATATTGGTTTTGACATTATACACCTTTAAAATCTTTTGGCGGTTTTTTTTACCAATTTATCAATTAGTGAGACAACTATGTGTGTATATAAACCTTGTCTTTGGAGACATTATTTGTTCTGATGAAGGCTGGGGTACAGCTGAAAGCGCTTAACGTGGATATAATAAATCAACATTTGGATATTATCTAAGTTTGCCGTGGATTGTATATTCTACAGTTGAGATTTTTGTCCTTTGTCATCAGCAGGGTCTCATCCTCCTCCATCTTACAGTTCTTGTGTTGTTCATTTTAACTTTTGGTGAGTTATTTTTGATGGAAGAGGAACAGCAACCCTCTGCTTCCTTGTCAAAGGACTTACTGCTCGAATTGAGGTCCGATCTTACAGCACTACAAGGGGAAGTACACAAACTCTTGTCATTATTCAACCAAATGGTATCGGGTACTACAATAAAGGAGAAACCGAATGAAGGAATCGAATTAGGAGACTCTACAGAGATCGTTGTTGCACGTATGGTTCATACCACGTCAGAGGACGAAGCGGACCTTATAAAGGCCAACAAAGTCCAAACTACGCAGATGCGGAAGAACCGACAGGGACCGCTAGAGTACAACAACGTGAGCACACCCGATTGCGGCTTTCCAAAAGTTTTGCTCGACTCGGAGGTGGTTCAAGAAAGAGTATCTGGTATGGACTGTAAGGGTGATACGGAAGCAGGCAACCGAGCTGACGAACTCCAAACTTTGGATCTAGCCCACACAGAGGATGAGTACCTCCTCAGTGAAAGGCATGACTTTTCGGTACAGGATTGTACGTTTGACTTCAGCGTTTGCAGGAAAAGGTTGGACAACCAATATGGTGGAGCGCGTCCAAAAGTTTTTACACACACTAGCAGTCATCCCACGACTGGTTGGGAAAACAAAGGTACTGTACTAAAAAGAGTAAGGCACGACTCTCACAGTCGTCCTAATACAAACTGTCATACTAGTAGTGATTCCACACAATTAGTGGAAGGCAATGTGTTAAATGGAAAAATAAACAATAGAGATGTACTGTTTGAACGTTTTTTATGTGACGACAGGGATTATTTTTATAAAGATAAGAGAGCGAATAACAGTAATAACAAACAAGTTAATAATTGCATATCTTTGAGAGAAAATATCATAGATTTTGGTAAAAAACTGACAGCATATAAAAACACCAAAATTGACCGAAGTTATTTAACGAAATGTATATCACTTAAAACTGTGCCTAAAGGTATTAGATTTTTTAAATTACCATTAGGTATCACACACACTGCAGATGTGGAAAAAGAGTTTAACAAACTATTTGATGGATTTGGACAGGAATACATGAAACTTCTAATTAAACATTTGGATGATAAATTGGGTATATTAGCTGATCAATTAGAAAGCATTCACAGTAACATCATACAGCATAATGAGTATGAGGACATGAAAGAATTATATGCAAAGCAATTTGTACATGCAGAGGACTCTGTGCAGAATAGTGTGACTAGGAAAGACAAGAAATTACAACGTGATTTAGAGGCATACAGTACAGATAGGGCATACATTTGGCCTAGACATAAGGACACAGACCCACACAATAGGTATGCTTCCAGAAGAATTGATTTGGAAAAATGTGGTAGGGAAGAAAATTTTCAGGGGGGGAGATACCACCCGGCATGGAGGGATGCCAAACCTTGGTACTCACAAACAACGGGTCCTACAACTCGACACAGGTAGAGCCCCTTTCGACGAACCCGATCAGGTCAGTGACTACATTAGAAGGGAGTTCAACTGATGTACATGTTCACGATTCCTTCCCCAGTATCACCACACATGCTGGTTTCAAGGTATTCAACTATACCACCCTTGAGATCAACAACACCAGTGCTCAATTGTTTAGCAAGGGTATGAAATTCATACCTATGAGGGGTTGGAATATAATAGATAGCATAAAAGAAGTCAAGAAATATTGTAGAAAGTTGAATTTGGCTCTTCAGTTTGACAAATAACCTCATTTTGAATACAAGAACATGGGTATAGCAGGGACCACCCTTACGAAAAAAAGCACCTACATTCCTACATCAAATCCCCATGTCACGAATTTTGAACACCTTGTTTGCAATGATATTTATTGGACATACAATAAGAAGAAACATCACAACGGTGATGTTATAGATAATCTCACTAGTTTGGAAAGGAAATGTTTATCCGATCTCATTTTGAACAGGGACATCAGAGTCATGAAACCCGACAAGGGAGGGGGGGTAGTGATTTTCTCCACTAAGGACTATGACCAAGAGATTGACAATATTCTTCATAATTCAGGAAATTATGAGAATATCTCCTTGAATCAGGTCAACATTGGACACAAGCGCATAGACCTCATCATAGAGGAATATTTAATAGACAATAGGATTAACAATGAGACCTATTCCTTTTTGAAAGTAGACCATCCAGTTTTAGCAAAGATGGTGGGCATTCCCAAGGTACATAAATCCATCAAACAACCTCCTTTTCGTCCCATCGTGTCAGGTTCAAGATCCAAAACCTTTAAAATAGGACAACTGATCGATGGATGGCTCAAAAAGATATACGACAACATCCCTCACATTATCAAGGATTCATGGAGATTTCTAGGGACCATCACGAAAGAATTATGGGACACCAATCTCATCTTTTTGACCATAGATGTCGTGGATCTTTTTTCCAGCATTCCCAGGACTGAAGGTTTGGAATTTTTTGAAAGAAGTCTAACGAAGTTCACTGACTTCTCTTGGGAAAAGATCAGTCTCCTTTGCGACATGATGTCACTAGTGTTGGATTACAATTATATTTTACATCATGGAGAATATTTCAGGCAGACCAGGGGAGTAGCGATGGGAGCAGCGTGTGCCCCCATCTTTGCGAATCTGGTCATGGCAGAATGGGAATCGGAGTACATTTTCAAAAGTACTCACTATAGCAACATCGCTTTGTATGTCAGATATTTAGATGACATTTTCATCCTGTGGAGGGCATCAGAGGACAAATTGTTGGAATTCATGACATACCTCAATCAAACAGTGGATTTTTTACAATTTACATACGACTACAGTCATGAAGAAATGTCCTATTTGGATATCTTACTAACCAAGAATGACAGTGGATTTATGTCCAGAATTTACAGAAAACCAACATTTTCCAATGACTATGTTCATTACAGCAGCAATCACCCCCCCCCACATTTTCAGTAACATAGTCAAAGGTCAATGCATTCGGGTGGCTAGGATGACGTCCAACAAATGTATGGTGAAAACTGAAATGGATATTATTAAGGACATGTTCATCATGAGGGCCTATCCCGAGAGGATGGTGGATGAAGTTATTAACTACGTCACCAAGGAATGGGGTAAAAAATACTTTCCCCTGTTAGGTACATTCCAACCAACTACTAAAGAAGACATTCTCAATACATCTGTAGGCAGGGTATGTGTACTTATGTATTCCCCCAACACATATCTGATCCAGGAAATATTGGATAGACATTGGAAAACACTGACGATTATAGACAAAGAGCAAATTTTGGGTAACAAACCCAGATGTGTTTATAAAACAGCTCCCAGTCTGAAGAGATTATTACAAAAAGATGGCCATACCAAAACGAAAGTAGACATAAATAAAGGGACTACAAAATGTGGTAATTGCAAACAATGCAAATACATCAATACAAGCAAAATTATTAAGCTTGATGATGTATGTCATACCACTATTAAATGCAAAAGGGGAAACTGTAAAAGTAAACAGGTGGTCTATGTGGCTATCTGCATAGCATGCAATGCCCACTATATTGGCAAAACTGAGAGACAACTAAATAGACGCATCTATGAACACCAATATAGAATAGGGAAGTGTGACACCAAGAACGCATTATGCAGGCACATTTTAGACAAAGGTGAAGACCATAGTTTTCTTTTTTCTATCATTGAGCAGGTAGACAATACACCATTTGGAGGGGATTGGAAAACTAAGTTGGCATTATGTGAAAGCAAGTGGCAAATTTTGACCGACTCCACACGACCACCTGGTCTCAATGATTTTATTAGTATAAAACCATTTTTAGCATTGGAATAACATACTTATAATTATACATCATTATTATTATTGTCAATAATGAATTTGGAGAGAAATGTTGTATATTCACGTATGTTTTAATAAGGTAGATTTTAAAAATGAACAGTGGATGCTAAGTTTAATATAAAAGAATACACTTTTTATAATACATTTTTTAAATTATATTGAATTTTTCACTATATGATAATGTTTTTATTATATGGATGCATAGTAGTGATATTAAAGTATGTATGATTAGATTATGAAAATATTGGTTTTGACATTATACACCTTTAAAATCTTTTGGCGGTTTTTTTTACCAATTTATCAATTAGTGAGACAACTATGTGTGTATATAAACCTTGTCTTTGGAGACATTATTTGTTCTGATGAAGGCTGGGGTACAGCTGAAAGCGCTTAACGTGGATATAATAAATCAACATTTGGATATTATCTAAGTTTGCCGTGGATTGTATATTCTACAGTTGAGATTTTTGTCCTTTGTCATCAGCAGGGTCTCATCCTCCTCCATCTTACAGTTCTTGTGTTGTTCATTTTAACTTTTGGAGATTTGTTGGTATAACATTCACTCTTGAGAATATGTCCTGGAGCTGCTCATTCTGCTACTGTGTCCTGTTCTGATGGAAGTTACCTACAGACAATTCGTTGTGAATTGCCACATCCCTGGTAATCATTGCCAGTATGCAAAGGGGGCAACAAGGTTGTGCTCCTCCCAGTTTGTTTACACACCATATCACAGAGGTGGTCTATCATCACCAATAGGTTCCTGAAGATTTCTTACAGAGAATAGGAAGGCTGAAGCCTACTGCTCCAAGTCAAGTCATGTCACAACAGCAAAAAGGAGAAGGATACCTCACCCTAACCAGGGAAGGTAAGTAAGTAAATAAATAAGGGGGACTGAGGGAGGGTGCTAGTACTGGATGAGTGATGAGTGATCTATTCAAATATCTGTTAAGGTAAGTAAACTGCAGAACTGCAATATGTTGAGTTAGATCTTTCAGGGTATTATTCAGCACGATCATTTTCTTCAGGTCAAGTGTTTCTATTGGTGCTGAGGTTCCTAGATTTTTCTGTACATTTACACACTGAGAAACTGTACCCAGGCAAAGTCTGAAGCACCTGTGGCTACTGTCTAGAATTGGTTGGGGGGTGGACTCCTCTGTTCACAGGTAGGTACTAGGCTATTGGCCCTAGTGCTTATATAAGCCTAGCCAAACGGTACCCTGACTTTTGCCACCCAAGAAAATTATTTTCCTGTGCCCCTGTCAAGCCGAGCCACAGAAGTGATCCCCAGGGTGAATTTCCTATCTCCCATCCAATCATCAAAATTTTTCTTGAAGAGTGCGAATGAGGAGCTTTGTTTGATATAGATAGGTAGTTTGTTCCAGAGTATGGGAAGTCTCCGAGACCGGAATCTATCCCTCCAGCATGTTCTGTTTACTGTGGTTATAAGGTTTAGGTCCCTTGAACGTGTAGCTCGGAGGGATTGAGATTTCTTTACGTGGAGCATGTCCAACAGCTCTGGGTTGCAAAGGCCTTGTTTGGCCCACCAAACAAGTTCTTTCTTCACAAAACTGAGAACTTACTCGTAGAAAGGAAAGAGGATAATAGTCTTAGATCCAAAGTGATTTGAGGCAAAGACAGCCATAATTCTTTCTTCCCCTGGTGATAGGGGGGGAGGGGAATGATCCTTGGGATCCATAAGAGTTCTTTTTGATGTCATCTCGTCATTTTGTCTTAACCTGTTTAGCAGATTTTTGCTAACCCAACTTGAAAGACTGTGAAAAAGTGGCCCTGGATTGGATAGGCAATTTCTGATATTTAGGAATCAGATATAATGATAATTACTTAATCTCCTGCATTAATTTCTATGGAACTTCAACAGAAGAATTAACAAATATAAAGTCCTTATCCAAAGAAGTATTTAAAAGTTGGGCTTCAACATCCTCTGGAAAAGTCTAAAGTCTAATCCTAGTACAATTTCTCACTACACTCCAAATAGCAGCAGTCCTGGAAATGGCAACCAGTGTTATCACAGGCACATTTAAATTGTGTGCCTGTTATAGTAGTAAACATACCATAACATTTGATGTTTGAATGATCACTGCTCCAGTAGCCTTAGCAATATGGCTTATATCCTGACAAAGATATAACAGCAAGTCAGCTTCCAAAGCTTCAGGGCACTTTCCACACACCCAAACTGTCAGACAGCTCAAGTTAAGCTGACTAAAAGACAAGTTTGGATGCCAAGCCTTTCAGAGCTTTCCTACCAACAGAGAGAGGGAAGCTGGATCCTGAAAGGACAATGCTAGAAATAATAAAAAAATAAATGCATGCACCCTAGCATAAAAACAAAAGGGGGATGGAGGGAGCAGCTACTGCTCTTTTGGAATCCCAGCTTGTGTAAGGAATCTCTCATCCAAGAGAGACAGAGATTCCTGACAGTTTGAAAAATCTGTAAAGATAAGAAAGCCATCTAAATATGGAAAATGTGGATACCCTGTAGCTGCAATTAGCTGTAACTGGAGCTAGATACTTTGTGAGCACTTCTAGTGCAGTGGACAGTCCAAAGGGGTCAAATAACTAACACTGGTCATTTAAGTCATTCAGAACTGTTGGACTGCCTTTGGTTTTGGGAAGTTAGAGACTTTTTTTGGAACCCCCTTGCCATTTCTTCTTAAATGTCGGTTTACCTGTATTTTGTTAAGACTGTTTATTCTGTTTTTTGCTAAAACTAGATGAGAACTCCTTAGAAATTTTGGGAAAGAAGGCTGAAAAATCTCAGAGATTCCCGGGATCATCTTACCCCTTTCTTCACACTTTTTGATCACTTTTACATCTGAGGGGCCAAAAAAAGAAATCGCTATCCTCAGGGGAATTTAAAATCTCATTTTTAACATCCTCTGGGAAGTTCTGAGAATGCAGGCATGTAAATCTCTTCAAAAAAAGTACCATTGGCCATAGTCCTGGAAGAAGCATCAACAGAGTCGTACATACACTATAAACGAGTAGTGACCTATGCAACAGACGAAACTAAATTATTTAAAGCAGATTTTTTTCCTCAAGAACAAAACCTGCAGATAAAACATTCATCATACGTTCACAATTCACCAAAACATATGAGCTTGACAATTCAATATTCTGAAAATTGGAGTTGAAGTATAGTCTTTTTTCTGATAACATAATTTTCCCATCCTTATCAGAAAGGGTAGGATTGCACTAAGTGTTTGGCACCAGGGAAAATCAACTAAAGCTATAGTTGGCACCAGGGAAAATCAACTAAAGCTACAGTTGCCAGATCAGGTTTTGGAATAGTGTACAAAAACATAAAAGACTGATGAACTTTCTACATCCCATCTTCTGCCTTTTTAGGGGTAGCTGACTGACTATCAGGAAAACTGCAGACAGTAACACACCATCCTCTAAAGCAGACCGATCAAGAGGAATGGTTGCAGGTTCTGGCAATTCCTTCTGTAACAACTCGCAGTATTTTCTGATGGACTGAGAAATCTCAATTTTCTCCCATTGAAAACACTGGGACATTCAAATAACAGTCTCGGTGAAAGAGAAACCCCCACATGGAAAATCAGAAGCTGAACACTCCTCTGAGGCTAAACCAGAAATCTGAGGAGAAAACCATGCATCTGTCCCTTCATATTCCTGTTCAGATACATTATCTTGACTCTCTTTAGGAAAGGAAGTATCCTTCTTTCTTTAAGCAGAAATTACTTTGTAAGTAGGATCAATAGCCTGAATTAAACCCTGAGGCAGACCCAGTAAACTATTCTTGTCTACAGAAATTTGAGAAGGAGCAGACACATTTAGTTTTCATTTTTTCAGGAAAAAATGGGCCCAGTCATGTTACCAATGGCAGCAGCAGCTTCCTTAGGGATGAGAACTTCTGACAGAACAGGGAAACTTTCCCCATTTCCTTTCCCAGGACCAATAAGAGTGCCTCTCCCTTACCCACTATGGGAACCATAACAGCTGCAAAAGACGTGGCTAACCCCCCCCCCCCCCCCCACGTCCATAGTGGCTGTAAGTGCTACACCAGAGGAATACTTTTATTTATTTATTGGACAATTGTTAACCGGGGTAGTCTAACTGAACTTAGAAAGCCCACTTTCAGTGGAGACCCGAGGAGAAAAACTCCAGTACAGCGACATTATTAACAAAAAGTAAAAATAATAAACAATCATGATGATAGTAATATACAAAGAAAAAATTCTGGATTCTGATGAAGATACAAAAAGAAGCAAAAAGAAACTGTCATGATGTACGAAGGCATATAAATATTTTATGCTACCAATAGTAATTTTTTTTTTTTTGGAAGGTGGGAAATAGATGAGAGAAGAAGTATGAGAATAGGAGGATTATAAGGAGAGGTTTAGTAGGGTAAAGAGGAGGTAAGTGAGGCAAAGTATAGACAGTATTTATGAGGGGTATGGTAGCCTGATGTGTGCGTAGAGAGAAACAGTCAAGGGGATGACAGTAAATACACTATAGGAGTAGACGAGATTTATGAATGGTATAGTTGGAGGAGTACAAAATGGTAGTGAATTAAGTAGGGTCATGACAGTGATAGGTAGTAATTAAGTAGAGTCATGACAGTGGTAGGTAGTAACTAAGTAGAGTCATAATAATGGCAGGACCCGAAGTCCAGTAGACATTGTTTTAGCTCTTTTTAGAAGTGTACAGGGTGTGGGGTGGTTCTTATGAGTGAGGAGAGTTTATTCCAGGCCTGGGCTACAGTGTGCTTGTAGAGTTTTCCTATGTTTTTGTTAGGTTTATAGATGGCCAGGAGATGCTGACTGGATGTGCACAGAGAAGAATGGGAGTGTAGTATGTTACTAGGAAGGATAGGGAGGGGCAGGCTGTGAGTTTGTTCAGAATGGTGTGTAGGATTCAAAATTGAGTTAGTTGGAGTTGTTGGGGAAATTCTAGCCACTGGAGCTTGGTGAGAGAGGGGCAACGGTGTGAGTTATATGGTAAGTTGGTAGCAAAAATAGCTATTTTGTTGTATGCTTGTTCTTAATTAAAAGTGTAATCTAGAGATTAGTAAGGACTGGAGCTGCATAGAGAATTGAGGGAAGAAGGAGTGCTTGAGACAGTGAGAGTTTAATGTCAGGGGTAAGGAATTTCCTATTTCTGCATAATAGTCCTAGTTTTTGTTTTTTTGTTTTTTTAATACTATGTTGGATTGTGCAGGTTAAGTTTCAGTTCAGTGTCAATAATAGCACCTAAAAGTTTAGTATGGGGATCAGCTATAATGGTAGTTGAGTCAAGGGATGTAATGACAAAGGTAGATTTATGGTGAGTGAGGGGTCGGGGAGAAATAATAGAAGTTTAATTTTTTTTGGATTTAAGATGAGCTAATTATCAGAGAGAGACATTTCTTAGTAGAAAGCAGAGAATTTTGCGTGCACGTGTGGAGGTCAGCGATAGTGTGAGATGGTTATGAGTGTGGAATCGTCAGCATATTGTATAAGGGAGGATTGTGTGTAGGCAGAATGGAGGGTCATTAGTGAAGATATTTAAAAGTAGAGGTCCGAGAATGGATCCATGGGGGGACACCAGTTTTGATGGGTAGGAATGAGGAACAGGAATTAAGCCATCTGACTGACTGATGCCTATTGGAGAGGTAACTTGCAAACCACTCAAGAGTGGGTTGTGAGAGGTTGAGACTGGATAGTTTTGACAGAAGTAAAGGGTGAGAGACAGTGTCAAAGGCCTTGTAGAGGTCCAGGAAAAGGCAGAATACTAACTGGCTGTTGTCTCTGGCCTCAACTACTGTGTAGATAAAGGATAATACTGTGGTGTTAGTACTGTAGTATGGCCTGAAGCCATGCTGCTTGGTTGTTAGTAGATTTTCCTGGAGAAGAAAATTCATGAGTTGAGTGTAGATGCATTTTTCAAGTAGTTTTGACAGGGATGAAAGTATAGCAGTAGGCCTATAGTTAGATGGATCAGTAGAATTTCCACTTTTGTGTAATGGGGCAGTGTAAATGGATTTGTGTGTGTCTGGAACTGTGGCCTGTTCTATGGATCTGTTGATTAGTAGAGTGATAAGACAGACAATGGATTCAGTGGCAAGTTTGAGGAAGGCTGTCTGCAGAGGGAGAGCAAGGTTTAAGTTTCAGGAGTAGGGATTTGATATAGGTAGTAGAGACAGGTTTGAGGGAGAAAAGGATTTTGCTTTGTGGGTTATGAGAGGTGAATGGGGGGTTTGGGTTACGACTAGTATGCGTTAGTTTTTGAATAGTAGCAATGAAGTTGTTAAGGAGGGAGGCAGTTTCTTGTGGGGTATTGTTAGGGAAGGGGGAGGGTGTGGAAGGGTTACCTGGATGAAGAAGTTTGTTTACAGTACACCAAAATGTTTGTGGATTAGATTTTCTGTTGAAATGGAGTGAGCTGTAGAAAGTTCTTACAGTTGTTAATTTTTTTCGGAGAGATTCCTGAGTGGTCTAACGTTTTGGAGTAGAGACCGTGTTTTGGATTTAACCCAAGCTTTCCAAGCACTCTCTCTTTTATGCATAAGGGATCGGGTTTCTTTAGTTAACCAGGGGGGCGTAGTTAGCTTTAATTTTGATTTTCCTGGGAGGGGCAATCAGAATAAAAGCTAACTACGCCCCCTGGTTAACTGGATCTGGGGTAAAAGATGAGTGGTCTGAAGAACAACAAATGACCACAGCAAAGTCACTCACCTGCAGCGGAGGTAAATTGCTAGCCTGCTGTGGTGGCAAAGGCTGTTTAACTTTTTCTCTCTGTGTCTGGAAGAACTACTAGTGGGACCAGTAGTGGTTTATTCAGTGGGCAAGATGAAAATGGTGCCTCTTTCTGGGAAGAGGAGCATCAAATACCAGTAAAACTACAAGTCTTAAAAAGTTACTTTTTCATAGAAAAACACAATAAAAAGCAATTTGCCATCTCCAAAAAGGTACAATAATCACAAGCTTGCCACAGAAAAAAAAATGTTTTTTTAGTCAATTTACACAGCTTTTAATGTCAGGAAAACGAGCCCTCCTGTTTAAAAGTAGAACATATGCTCATGATAGTCCTTTAAAACACAAAACTCCTATCTTTAAATTAACTTTCCTGAAGAGGAAAGTGATAACACACAAGCAATACTTACAAAATGGAAGATTTTCCCCTAAAGGGAACTTATCTGCCCAGCAAAGGAACTGCATCAAGAACGCCTTGGAAGAGTGCACTTTCTGATGGCAGTAAAGCTCTGAAGGGCTTGACATCAAAACTTGTCTTTTAGTGAGCTCAGCTTGAGCTGTTTGACACTCTAGATGCTTGCAATGCACTCAGACTTTGGAAGTTGGCTGGCTGTTACATCCTTGCTAGGATATAACCTATAAAACTAAGACCACTGCAGCAGTGATCAATACGATGAACATTTACCCATTTCTATAACACTGGATATGAAAAGGTGGAATGCTCGAGAAGGACTGTGTCATATTAGACAAAGTAAAGATACTCAAACATAACTGTTCGGTTTCATACATTAAAAAGGAGGTCATTGTCCCACTGTACTCATCCCTCATTAGACCCATTATAGAATACAACACCCCGTTTGGTATTTACCTCTCAAGACATCTGCAACAACTGGAAAGGCCGCAGAAATACCTCACTAAAAGAATCACAGGCCTAAAGCAGATGCCCCATGCTGACCGTCTAAAAAAACTCTATCTATACTCTGTCGCATATAGTCTAATCAGAGACTATCTCTGCTTAACATACAAGGCCATGTCAAACCCAGAGCTGCTGGACATGCTGCACTTAAAGAAATCCCAATCCCTCAGAGACGCATGCTCCAACGATCTAAACCTTGTCATCACAATGAACAAAACATGCTGGAGGGATAGGTTCCTGACCCAGAGACTCCCCAGACTCTGGAATAGACTGTCCATACATGTCAAGCAGAGCACCTCTTTGGCCTTCTTCAAAAGGAACCTTGAAGATTGGATGGGAGATAGAAAATTCACCCCAGGGAGCACGTCAGTCACCCTGCTAGATAGGGGTCCAGGGACATAAATACTGTGAGAAGAAATAGCCAGGGAATTGGTATGGCTAGGCTTGTATAGGCCCTATGGTTGATGGCCTAGTACCAACCTATGACCCTGAAAACTAAAGCAGAAGTATATACTTTTTTTTTTTTTTTTTTTTGACAAAATGGTCAAATGCTCCGCTGTTACCTTTTGGGACAAGATTACATGAAGAAAAGGTTCTTCTATCTCTGCAGTTAAAGAAATAATGGCAGGGTCAGCAGAGGGTTTTTTTCAATAAAAGGATTTCTGGGCATCATGGACCTTATAAAACTTGTCAGGCTTTGTGGAAGCAGGAGTTTGAGAGTCTGGTGACATCATAGCTGCTAAGAATGCATCCTCCAAAGCTCCCAAGTCTGGAGTGATAATCACAGACTCAGAGGAGTCCATTCCTGCGAGGAAGAGGTAGGAAGGGACAGATGCTTAGTTGTCCAAGTGTGCTTTCTGAGAGTGTTTGAACATAAGGGTTGAAGTCAGGTCTGATGTCTTTAAATTGGTATTTGATGTCTTCCCTCACAAGAACATAGAGGATACCTCCTTCACCCTCAGAAAAAATAAAATGCAGTTCCCTATTCTTAACAGATTCCACTAGACAGACCATCTATTCAGATGTGCCGGTGTTCCATAGCAGCCTGTGAAGGGGGATGCACGAGAGGGCCACAGAGAGGCAGGGAGTCCAAAGGCTGCAAATGATCCTCAGCAGAGTCATCAGCCACAGACCAGATAACACAGGTGGGCCATCCTCTCCTCTCCCTGCCCCCCTCCCCCTCAAATGAGGGGGAAAGTCCACTGCAGGGAAAGCAGATGACAAAGCTACTTGTGCCAAGTCCAGAAGATGTCAGTTCTACATGAAAACACAAAGGGAGCTAAATCTGCTCCTAATGGCTTTCCGGATAAAAGCACTCAAACAAAATACATGACTCAAGTACAAGTCCATTTCTGTCAGACACAGGGAAGTTCATTTAAGTGCCTGAACCCAGGCATTGTACAAACTAATACACAACAATCACAGCAAATACATAAATATACTACTAAAACATTTTTATAAAACACAGAATTATGAAAAAGATTTACACCTAGATTGAAACAAAGGTTGCCAATTATAAACCTGAAGACCAACAGCTGAAGCAGACGAGAGTCTGCATGAGTACTAATGGCAAGAAAGTTCCGAGTTTTGATGCAGTCGTACGTATCTCTTATGCTAGTACATCTTCTAGTGCTAACGGCAGATGTACAGTGCTTTAGGAAGGGGGTTGGCATAACGGTTAAGTTGTTTACCTTACATACAAGGTACAGAGTTTGATTCGCACCTTTGAAGGGAAATTGGCTAAGCTTAAAATATCGTCATCTTTGTCACTTACTCTGGGAAGGGCCATCATCACATTTTTTAATCAAATGCACACCTTTATCCACAACTTTTCTTTTACTGCCACTTTCAGTTACTTGCAAATTTATATCACAAACGCATGCACACACACTCCCATGTGTATACATGCACATACATCATGATCTTCTTTAGGACAGAAGAGCAGGGAACAGCCCCAGATGGTCATGAAGGAACTCACCTTAGGGCAACTACACCAACCAGCTTTAAGTAACCTTACACCATCCTGAAGTAAAACCTTTTTATAGAAAGGATCCGCCATGCCTAAGGGAAAATACTGAGAGAGCCTCATCACTTATGGCTGAGTGGTTTTACCTTGTTCCTCTGTTCCCATACCTTCCCCAGATGAGCTCCAAAGATGCTCAAGCTTGTAAGGAAATTGAGGCATCGTGGCAGGTTCATACTGTCGCTAAGAAATATCTTATCTATATTCCCCTACCCATTAACATCAGGGGGTGGACAGTACAAGGAGTGTCAAGCGCTAGACCACCACCTCATTTCCACAAGTGTCAGGTGTCAGCAGGATGACTTTCCTATCCCTCTGGCAGCACCACACTGTTTCCCCAGTCTCCATCTGAGAAATCAGATGGCAAAGTACTTCCCAAATATGCACACCTTCCTCCTCCCTACAATGGGCATGATTCCCCTTTAAACAGTAAGACAACACTCAAGAGGATTAAAGATGGCAATTTAAATCAATGTAAAAACATCTGACTTAGTGCAAAGTGAAGCACTGCAGTAATTTCAAAATCAGTGCGCATTATTTTCATTTTCATGACTAAAGTTAGACATATTAGTGATAAACATTCAGACGTAAAGTTGCTAAGTACTAAGTGACTGTGATAAACTTCCTTTCAACATTAAGAGCAAGGAGGCAAATTCCCCTCTGCATGCCCCCTCCAAAAAAAAAAAAATATTTAAATATACTAGTTCTCAGGTTTCTGCCGATTTGAAGAAAAGGGGACCTTTCTAAGATATTGGAATCCTGATTCCTCAAGAGAATAGGCGGCATATTTATAATCACACATTACTGTGTCAATCACAAATGACACATGGTTAAGCTTTGTATACATTAGCCACACAATGCCATACAGTGACTAACGAAACACAGTCCATGAGACCTCAACCCAATCAATGTTCACAGCGCTTTCACTGATGGCGTAATTCAATAGTGACAAAAATTAATGTGATCTGTCCGAGTCTGCAAATATGCCAAGACCTGCTAATGCTGTATGTAAACACTGCAGCAAAAATGTTTAACCTTGCACCAACAATAAGAAACCAAAAGAAGCCTCAATGCAATAAAATAAGTAAATGAAAGTGAAGATTCACAGGCAAGGGCAGGTCAGCCACAAAACGTATCTATCCCAAAATGCTTGCAATGGGGCTAGTGGTCCTGGAATGAGTTATCTTGTTCTCTATTCCAGTTACTACATTTTAAGCTTCTGTGGGATACAAGCTTAATAAAATGTACTGAACTGTTACTGAAACCTTTTGCCATGCAATACCACAGCCAAACCCTTCTTAAAAGAACAGAACAGGTTTACTCAAAGTAGTCCAAGCATTTCATTTTTTTTTTTTTTTATTATATACTTTTTTCTAGTTACAGTCATCTTGGCAGTTCATAGGTGTGTACTAGGCTAATGGCCCTGGAGCTTTTACAAGCATAGCCCATAGGATTACCCTGGCATCGTGCCATCCAACCTTAGTTCCTAGTGCCTCTGTCGAGTAGAGCCACTGGAGTGATCCAAGGTGTGAATTTTCTAATTCCCATCCACTCATCAAGATTTCTCTTAAAGAGGGCCAGTGAGGTGTTCTGCTTGACATGTATGGGAAGTCTATTCCATAGCATGGTCAGTCTCTGGGTTATGAACCTGTCCCTCCAGCATGTTCTGTTGATTGTGGTAGCGAGGTCCCTGGAGCGTGTGGTGCGGAGCAATTGAGATTTCTTTAGATGTAGCATTTCTAAAAAAAGAGCTGGGTCAGACATGACTTTGTAAGTCAAGCAGAGATTGCCTCTAAGTAGGCGATATGAGACAGAGAATAGCTGGAGTTTTTTTGAGTCTGTCCATATAGGACAAGTGTTTAAGGCCCTAGAATCCTCTTTGTGAGGTACGTTTGCAGCCTCTCCAGTTGTTGCAGGTGTCTAAGTGAGGTACATGTCAAATGTGGCATTGTACTCGATGATTGGCCTAATGAGGGAAGAGTAGAGGGAGACAATGACCTCTTTCTTCCTGGATGCAAAACCCTTTGTAATGAGATGTGCCACATAGAAGGACTTTCTGACCACAGTGGCAACGTGGTGGTCAAAAGAGAAGTTGCTGTCAAACTGTGTTCAAAGATCTTTTACAACGCTTTCTGTGTTCAGTGGACTACCATCATTGTGGTAATTTAAAGGAACAGGGTTTTTCCCAAAGGGTATAGACACACATTTTTTGGCATTGAGCTTAAGGCCATGGTTCTGACACCAGTCATTGGTCTCATTGAGGCCCTTCTGCAGGAGGTCAACATCACTTGGGGAGTTAATAATAGCTCCCAACTTGCAATCATCTGCAAACTTTGTCAGCCAGATCCCCTTCGTGTTGGCCTGGACTGCAGAGAAGTAGATATCAAACAGGAGAGATCCCAAAACCGAACCCTGTAGGACTCGGCTCGTGACTGGTCGGCAGTCTGACTTGGAGTCAGCTACTTTCACACTGTGGGTTCTATCTGTGAGCCAGTTTACAACTCACCTAGTGATATAGGGGGTTGATGCCTAGCTTAGTAAGTTTTTCTATGATTTCTGAGTGGGGAATGGTATCAAAAGCCTTGGCCAGATCAAGGTAGGCTGCATGACCACCTTACCTTCATCCACAGCTCTGGTGACCGACTCAAAGAAGTCGACCAAGCTGAGCAGACATGATCTACCCTTCACAAAACCAAACTGTGTAGGACCCAGAGTTTGGAGATTCCCTATATCCTTGTTTATTAGAACCATGATGATGCGTTCCATAGCTTTGCATATCAGACTAGTCAGGCTAATTGGGCGTTAGTTCCCGGGGTCTGTAGTCGCTCCTCCTTTGTGGAGAGGGATGACTGTAGCAGTACACCATTCGGTAGGGACAAAGCCTAAGGTGAGGCTGTGATTGAACAGGGCATATAGGTGAGGTGCCAGTTCACTCTGTAGTTCATGTAGAACACAGCCATGGATACTGTCAGGTCCCACAAAAGCAGTATTCTTGGCCTTGGAAAGTGCCTGTTTTAACCTGTGCAGCAGTAATACTGGGTGCCTGGCAATCTACTGGTATTGTGACTGGTCCTTTGGGGGGGGAGGGGTAAAGTTAGCACTGAATCTGTCCGCCAGTATATTTGCAATACCTGTTGGCTCTGTATAGGAGGTACCACTGTGCAGTGGCTCGGAGCAAATTTGGGTATTGCCATGGAAATTCTTTACATAACTATAGAAGGTCTTGTAGTTGTCTTTACTATCTGCTGCAATTCTGCTTCCATAGCTAGCTTTAGAGGATTTGATGAGGGATGTCAACCTTTTGTTGAGGCTGATAAGGGAGTTTTTCCAGTCTTGGGACTTAATCTTATTCAGCATCAGTTTCCTCCTTCTGTTGTAGGAGTTTGTTTATGGCAGGGGACCACCAGATTAGCTTCCTTTTTTTTTTTGAGGAGAGTGTCTTAGTTCTAGTGGGTATGGCAAGATCCATGCATTTGTGTACGTGTTCGTACAGTGCACTGATGTATGATTTGGCGGTCATACAACTATTCTCCATTTGCATGGGCGCCGTGAAGTTAGCCACCTCTGTTTTTAGGAGCTCAAAGTTAGCTTTGGAGAAGTCTTTTATGGTGGTTACCTTTGCTGGGGGGTGGGAGGGATGTGGATTTCCAAGGTGATTAGCTTGTGATCGGATCTAACTATTGGTGTAGAGCAATGGTCATCAATGTTAGTAATGATCAGGTCAAGGATGTTGCTACCTCTAGTAGGGGTAAGAAAGAGCTGGTCCGGGGCACTGGAATTAATGAATTCCAGAAAGCTTTGGGCAAGTGTATTGGTATATGAATAGTTTTCCCAGTTAATGGAGGGATAGTTGAAGTCGCCCAGTATGAGAGTGTTAGGTTGGACCCTAATATTCTCCAGGGTGCTTAAGAATGTGGAGTATGAATCCTGGGACATGGTTGGGGACCTATAGCAGGCTGCGACCTGAATCGCTACCTTACCCAATGTTAGTTGCACCTGAAGTATCTCAGATGCGTTATATGTTGGACTACCAGTCTGGAGGTGTGCGCATCTTTTATGAATATGGAAACACCACCACCTTTGGAGCTTCGATCCAAGTTCTGGGGTCAAAAGGTGTGGAATGAGTTGTAGCCTGGTAGTGCAGGGGTGCTTTTTGCTGCTTGAACCAGGTCTCTGTTACAGCACAAATGTCGATGTTCTCCATTTTAAGGAGTACTTAGAGTGAGGGCATTTTGAGATGTAGACTTCTAGCGTTGAGCAGCATGACCCTCAAATTGCATTTATTTATAGCTGTTATGGTGGTAATTTGGTCTTTGGAACACTGGCTGAAAAAGGCACTATAGGGGTGGCAAAAGCCTTGGCCAGTATCCGGAAGCCCAGGGGTGACAGATGCAGGCCATCTCTGGCAAAGCACTGAGGTCTGTCAATCATGTCTCCCACACAGACAGATACTGGATCCCCTTGGAATGACACCAGAAACTTAGCCAATTGTTGAAATTAATCATTTTCTGTTTGTACTGTAGTATCAATCTAGGTGATAAGATGCTGCTCAGGGCTAGGGTCATATCCGCCTAGGCTACATAATACGAGAGCTCCCCCAGGTCTCTTTTCATGTAGTCCAGGGAGGTACGTCTCAGGTCATTCACACCCACATGTACAATGATAATGGATACAGCAAATCTGTATTTGGACTAGACTAGTTGCAGGAAAGGCAGGAAACAAGTGCAAATGCGGGCATTTAAACCAGAAAGTTGAAAGAGATGGAAAAATTGCGCAAATGGTCAATAAACTACAATTTCTGGGCCAAAAAAACACTCCTCTTGTGGTAGATAGGCTACCTAGTACTTACCTCTCCCATTGATAAGCTATAAGGCTTCCCTCCAACACAGAAAGGCTTTGGGGGCTCAGAAGCTTACAAAGAGTCCTGGATACAGCAAATCTGTACCTGGACTAGACTAGTTACAGGAAAGGCGGGGAACAAACGCAAACGCTGGTTTTTAAACCAGAAAGTCGAAAGAGATGGTAAAACTGCCCAAACGGCCAATAAACTACAATTTCTGGGCCAAAACCCACTCCTCTTATGGCAGATAGGCTACCTAGTGCTTACAACTCCCACTGATAAGCTAGAAGGCTTCCCTCCAACACAGAAAGGCTTGGGGAGCTCAGAAGCTTACCAACAGTCCTGGATACAGCAAGTCTGTATCTGGACTAGACTAGTTACTGGAAATGCAGGATTTTTTTTTTTTTTTTTTTTTTTATTTACAGAAAAGCAGCTATAACAGCAGTATATACAATTCAAATGCACAGCATGCTAGCACACTTGAGTGTGTAGCAATATTACGGCAAATACAGTTTAAATAAATGCAATTTAATTAACAAATGACTAAAAACAAGTGCAGAAGGCAGTAAATTAGAAGGCTACTAACAAGCAGTAATAAATGCAGAGTAAGAACAACTGAACAGATAGCACGCAGAACAGCAACCTAAGATAGTTACAGTAAGAACAGCTGATTAAAGTATATATATATTACACTTTTTTTTTTTTTTGTAAGGGAGGGAAAGTACAGTTGTGTACACCTACCATAAATGTAGATGTTAGAGTGTCTTCACTGTTGCAGTCATGACTGTAGGGTTCTCCCCTGCCAGCAGGCAGCCCTCGGTCGGCCAGAATCCCAAAGTCTGGGTCCGGCGAGGGCTGTTCAACCATGCTCCCTGACGTCAGAGCGCCAGGAGTACAAAGCTGACAGCCGATGCCATCTTCTCCAGTTTTTCTTGCCCCAGATGTCAGGAGTCCCAAAATGAAAAAGGTCCCATATCCTTTGCAAATACACCTCAGAAGAATGGTGAAAAAAGGAACTACACAAAAATACAAATAAGAGGGGACAGGAGGGAGGGAAACCCAGACTGCAACAGTGAAGACACTCGAACATCTACATTTATGGTAGGTGTACACAACTGTACTATGTTCATCGTGTTTCACTGTTGCAGTCATGACTGTAGGGTAGAATCCCAAAGCTGAAAGAAAGGGAGGTGGTCATAAAGAAGAAGGGGCGGCTAAAAGGCCCTGCAAGACTGCAGAAGCAAAGCCTGCCCTAGACTTAGAGTAGAGAGGTAGATTGTAGTGCTTAGAAAAAGTATGCACTGAACTCAAGTTGCAGCTTCCAAAATGTCTTTGGTAGGAACTCCCCTGAGGAAGGCCGCAGAAGTGGCAGCAGCTCTGGTGGAATGAGTCCGTATACTCCCTGAGATTTGCTTTCCATGGTGTGAATAACAAAATCTGAGTCCATGAGCAATCCATTTAGAAATGGTCTGTTTTGAAATGGCTTTACCTTGGGAACTTGAAGCATAAAAAACAAACAATTGTTCTGATTTTCTGATGTCCTTGGTTCTGTCCAGGTAAAAACGTAGTTGTCTGTGTACATCCAAGGAATGCAAGATCCTTTCCCCTTTATTTTGAAGAGTGGGGAAAAAAGTTGGCAAGTGGACAGTTTGATTTAAAGCCACTTTGGAAACCACCTTAGGCATGAAGGTAGGATTAGTCCTCAAAGACACCCTGTCTTGATGAAAAATAATATAAGGTTCCACAGCCATAAGAGCTTGAAACTCTCCTGGCAGAGGTTAGGGCTAACAGGATAGCTGTCTTACAAGATAAAAACTTGATGTCAGAAGAGGCAGCAGCCTCAAAAGGTGGCAAGGTTAGTTTTTCCAAAACATAGTTGAGATCCCAAGCAGGAATGGGAGGAGGTCTCAAGTTCTTAGCTCCTCTGAGAAACTGTCTCATGAGCTGGTGGGAAAAGATTGGAGGGTCTGTATTATAATGAGCAGAAATAGCAGAGGCATGTATCTTAAGGGAAGAGAAAGAGAGACCCTTATGTAAGAGATCTGTCAAGTAAAGTAAAATTAAAGGAATGTTTGGAAGAAGAGGATCA
Organism: Protopterus annectens; assembly: GCF_019279795.1. Classification (NCBI taxonomy): domain Eukaryota; kingdom Metazoa; phylum Chordata; order Ceratodontiformes; family Protopteridae; genus Protopterus; species Protopterus annectens. The sequence goes on along the minus strand of NC_056731.1, from coordinate 1,117,276,821 downwards.
GAATCTTGAGCCTGCATCCTGGAACAAAATCTTTTCCATTTTCCTGCATAAGATTTTCTACTGCTAGGACGTCTGGCTCCTAAAATGACATCCATAACCTGCTTGGGTAGGAAAGAAGAAATCAAAGGCCCTGGATTAACCAGGCCACCAGGCTGAGAGTTCTGACATGAGAGTGTAGAACCTGACCCTGATGTTGGGACAGAAGGTTCGGAGACTGAGGTAAAACCCAAGGGGGCTCCAGACATAGTTTTTTTTAGAGTTGGGTACCAAAACTGTCAAGGCCAATTTGGGGCCAGCAAGATTATCATCTTGGGCTTGTCCTGTTTTATCTTTAATAAGACCCGTGGAAGAAGAGGAAGAGGCGGAAAGGCATATCCCGAGAGGTTCCTCCAACTGAATGACAGGACATCCACTTTCCAAGCTTCTTTGTGGAAAGTCCTGGTGCAAAGATTCTGTAGTTGATGATTGAGATGGGATGCAAAGAGGTCTATGTGAGGACATCCCCAGACTGCTGTTATCATCCTGAATATTTTGGTGTCCAGCATCCACTCGTGTGGATCCGAAAGGTTTCTGCTCAGACTGTCTGCCAGGAAGTTTTGCTTCCCTGGTAGAAAATGAGCTTGAAGATCCAAATTGCAAGCTAGAGCTGTGTTTCATAGATCCATGGCTAGTCTGCAAAGGGGGTAGGAATGAGATCCCCCTTGCTTGTTTATGTACCACATAACTGTGGTGTTGTCTGTCCATATTAGTAGTTGTCCTGGTTGTAGAAGATTCCTGAAGGCCATTAGAGCTTTCTGAACGGCTAACATTTCCTTTAAATTGATATGCAGGTGCTTCTGATCCTTTGTCCAAAAGCCCTGCAGACAGTTGCCCTGAAAATGGGCTCCCCAAGCATAATGCGAGGCATCCGTGGTTAGAATCTGAGTGGCAGGAGGCAGACAGAAGGGTTTCCCTTTGTTTAGAGCACATGCTCTGGACCACCAAAGAAATTCCTTTTGAAGGCAAGGCAGGACGGAGATCAGTATGTCTAAACTGTGGCAATGCTGAGACCATACACTTTTTAGGTACCACTGTATTTTCCTCATGTGTAGTCTTGCATATGGTACGAGAAAGATGCAGGAGGCCATGTAACCCAAAGACTGCAGGAATCTCCTTGCAGATAGCGGAGTTAAAGTTGCCAAGGTTTTGAAAGTTGAAGCCAGCTGTAATTGTTTTTCGGATGTCAGAAATACCATCTGGGTTGTGGTGTTTAGAAGAGCACCCAGAAAAGTTCTGTTGTGATGGTGTCAAATTTGACTTTTTTATGTTTACAGAGAATCCCAGGAACTTGAGGAGGTTCTGTACAAATTCTAGATGCTGGAGTAAGACATCCTTGCTGTCTGCCTGAATTAGACAATCGTCCAGATAAGGGTAAATTTGAATTCCCTTGAGTCTGCAGTAAGCTACTACTGGAGCCAGGCATTTGGTGAAGACCCTGGGCGCAGTAGACAATCCAAAGGGCAGCGCAGAGAATTGAAAGTGCCTCGATCCGGCCTTGAACCCGAGGTATTTTCTGCGTTCCTGCCTGATGGGAATGTGTAAATATGCCTCCTTTAAATCCAAAGTTACCATCCATGCATCTTTGGACAGCATCGGAAGTAGCTGCTTTCGAGTAAGCATCTTGAATTTTGGCATCTCTAGAAAGGTGTTCAAGACTGACAGATCCAGAATGGGTCTCCATGAGTTTTGCTTCCTGGGGACTAGAAAGAGCCTTGAGTAAAAACCTTGTCCCATCTCTGAAAGTGGAACAAGTTCTATGGCATTCATAGCCAAAAGAGCTTCCACCTGGTTTAAGGCCTCTGTCCATTGATGTTTTGGAAGGTCTGGCCATCCGCTTGACCTTGGCAGGGTATGAAAATGGAATTTGTAACCGCTTAAAACCACATCCAAAACACACTTGTCTTGGGTTATACGAGTCCAATTTTGATAAAAAAATTGAGAGTTTTCCTCCGAGAGGGGCTTCCAGGCAAGAAGTTCCTGTAGCCCAACAGAGGGAGTCATTGAGTTTGTTTCCTATAAGTTTGTGACCTGTCCTCTCCTCCCCTAGGGGTGGAAGCAGTCCACTGTCTTGGTTTATAAGAAGCTTGTGTTTGAGGCCTTCCCCTGGAGCATCTATATCTACCCCTCTGAGGCCTGTCTGAAGTGGGAAAGGACCAATTTTTAGAAGGCCAATTCCTGCTAAATCTAGGTGGCTGTACTTGTAAGAAATCTTTAACTGTTTGCATGGATTTCGCCTTATCCTCCATCTTTTTAATCACCTCTTCAGCTTTTGATCCAAACAAAACATTATGCTGAACAGGAGCATCCAATAATTTAGCCTTTACTTGTTCAGGCAAATTTTGTTCCTTTAGCCATGCATGCCTTCTAATGACTGTGCCGGAGGCAGCAGCCCTACAAGAAGCCTCCAATGCATCAAATCCACAGTGTAAATCATGCTTCCCAACTTGTTCAGTGGCATGCAATAAGTCATGTAATTCCTTATCATCCGCACAGGCAGAAATGGAAGTAAGCTTTTGTTTTAAAACAGACAAGAGAAATTGCTGGTATTTCAGCATATGAAACTGACAGTTTAAAGCCCTAATGGACAAAGTAGCAGAAATGTACACTTTTTTGCCCCATCTTTCTAAGGATCTAGAATACTTTTCAGTGGGAATGGGATTTTTGGCAGAAGCGGCCTTAACTCCCTTAGGACCCTGAGAAATGGTTTCAGGGTCAGCAGAAGGGTTCTTGTATAAAAACTGGTGGGAATCAGGAACCCTGTAATATCTATCAGGCTTAACAGGAGCAGGAGGAAAAGAGTCAGGGGTTAAGTTAGCTTCCGAAAAGGCATCATCCACAATATCCAAAACAGGAGGAATAGCCAGGGGTCTATGTTGGGGAAGAAGAAGAAAATCCCTTAGTCTTTTCTTAGATTCCAAATACTCCTGTCCTTCCCAGTGGAAATGTTCCCTCATTTCATGCAAAGTTTCCCCAAAAGAGAAATCCTCAGGGAGAGAAGCTGAAGGAATGGATTCCTCAGCATCAGAATCCTCATAAGGAGGGAAAGAATATTCCTGGCCAGAAGAAGAAACTGAAGAAACAGAAGCCTGATCAGAGGAATCATAATAAACATCCTGCCTTGACCTTTTATCTGGAGGGGGATGTGAACCCCTAATCATAGTAAGTAAATCCTCCGCCATCTTGAGTAACTGTTTCTGTGACTTGGGAGCCGGTTCAGAAGAGGCTTGTGTTGCAGTCTTTGATTTAAAAGGAGTCTTTGCCTTTGTCTTTGGCTTTGCCTTTATTAGAAGCTGAGTAGGCCTGAAAACCCCTTCGGAAGCTGGTACCTGCACAGCGGCTCCGGACACGGTTCAGAAGAGGCCTGTGTTGCAGTCTTTGATTTAGAAGGAGTCTTTGCCTTTATTAGAAGCTGCGTAGGCCTGAAAACCCCTTCGGAAGCCGGTACCTGCACAGCGGCTCCGGACCCATCCGAAGGAGCACTGTCCGAAGGTCCTGCAATAGAAATATTTAAAGGCCTGGTTGGCTCCTCATGAGAGTCCGTTTCAGCCATCGGTTGTGAAATGGCAGACAGGGGCTGCAAAAGCGCCTCACTGACGATGGCCGAACCTGAAGCTGGCTCCGCTTGTGCGCTATCATCAGATTTGGACCTCAGAGGCCTGTCTTTATCCTTGCGATGTTTGTGAACTCCGGTAGCCGGAACCGTATCCGACGACATTTTGTAGTTAAAGCGCCTACCGAAGTAATGAAAAGCAAAATCGTACTTTCGTTTAATTGTACGTTGATTGAATCTAGCACAAAACCGACAACTAGCTACGTCGTGGTCAGGGCCTAAGCAAGGAATACAGTAAGAATGAAAATCCTTATGCGGTATTTGCTTCCCACATGAAATACAATTATTAACTTTTTCTGACATCGGACTGGAGCAAGAAAAAAGTTTCCCCAACGGGGTACTTAGCTTTGAGTGGAGAAGAAAATCTTCGGACTGAAGTTTATCAGAAAAACTCGTCAGGAGTCAGCCGACCGGCACTTGTGAACTGCTATCACCGCACGGCAAGAAAGACTGGAGAAGATGGCGTCGGCTGTCAACTTTGTACTCCTGGCGCTCTGATGTCAGGGAGCATGGTTGAACAGCTGACGCCGGACCCAGACTTTGGGATTCTGGCCGACCGAGGGCTGCCTGCCGGCAGGGGAGAACCCTACAGTCATGACTGCAACAGTGAAACACGATGAACATCAGAGCAGGATTAAGAGGCTACAGGGTTCAGGGTTTTTTTAAGGGAGGGGAACAGAGCAGGATTGAGGGGCTAGAGGGGTTGTCCTTCCCAAATACTCTCTCTGTACACAGTGGATACAGCTGAAGAGATGGGACTAGTAGGAGTGCCTGAAATCAGAATATGACCTCACTGCACTCAGTTGAGTGAGCAAATGAGATGGGCCCAGAAGGAGTATCCAAATACAAAATTTATAAGAGGGGCGGGCAATTTCAAAGCCGTCAAGAACTGTAGAGCGACAGAGCCCACTATATTCAATTAATATTCAGTGAAAAAAAATAAAATGCAGTACTATATGAAAAAGTGCAGATAAAAGTGTACTTAATGTCGCTTATAAGTCCAGTTGATTGCAGGTAGATCTTAGCCAGCCAAAGCTCAGATATTTTAGCAAGAATAACACAAGATACAACACTTATATGGCAAGACCAACCCCTTAGGCTACGAATTAAAGACAGAATATCAATGAAATGAAACTACCCCCACTGATACCAATGGCTACACTTCTAAAAAGCTCTCTGTAGAGACACAAAGCCCACAATATTTAATTCAATTAATATTCAGTGAAAAAAACAGAAAGCAGTACTATATGAAAAAGTGCAAATAAAAGTGTACTTAAATTTGCTTATACGTCCAGTTGATAGCATGTAGATCTTGGCCAGCCAAAGCTCAGATATTTTAGCAATAAAGGTACTGACACAAAAGAACTGCTATACTCGAAATCACACAGTGATAGCTTGGCTTCATTGTTACTCAGTCCAGGAGAAATATGCATGGAAAGGATTATGGAATCATGTAGAGAAAATCTACTTAACATGCCATTAGTTTTCTACTAGTACTGGGCAACGTGTAGCTTTTTGCTGACCTCATTTTGCTATAAACTTAGAAAGAATCCATAATCTCTCACACTATTTTTTAAAACAGCACACAGTCTTTGAGCTAATGATTTGCTCTTCACTCTTGAAAAATCTTGTCACAGTTCATGATTCGTTATCAGTGTAGTCAGGGACAAGGTCTGTCCAAACATTCAGTTGTATTCAGTGACATGTATCAAGGAAAAAGTACAGTTGTGTACACTTACCATAAATGTAGATGTTACGAGGGTATTCACTGTTGCAGTCATCACACATTTGGGTTATCTGCTTGCAGTAGCACTCAGTCGGCCTGATTAACAACGTCTTGGGTCCTGCGTCAGTTGCTGTCTCTTCATCTGTGACGTTAGGTGTATAAAACATGCAGCTGACGCCATTACATCCGTTTTTCCTGCCCCAGATGTCAGGTGTCCCCTAATGGGAAGCAATTAAATCTATAAATATACAAGGTTATACCTCCAATAAAAAAAGCAAATACACCAAAAAGCTTTTAAACATAGTGAAGGAGAGTAGAGGTATAGCCAAAAGAAGTAAGGGGGCTGGAGGGAGGGTAACCAGGACTGCAACAGTGAATACACTCGAACATCTACATTTACGGTAAGTGTACACAACTGTACTATGTTCTTCGTGTTTCACTGTTGCAGCCATCGTATTTGGGTAGATTACCCAAGCTAAGGATGGGAGGAGGAATTTAGATAGCATTAGGACCAGCTATAAGGCCTTGCAAGACTGCAGTGGCAAAGCCCGCTCTGGATTTAGAGAAACTTGGCAGATGGTAATGTTTGGTGAAAGTATGTACAGAACTCCAGGTAGCAGCTTCTAGGATGTCCCTGGGGGGGATGCCTCTGAGAAAGGCTGTAGAGGTAAATGCAGCCCTGGTTGAGTGGGGTCTGATCCCCTGTGGAATGCTTTCCATGGTGCTTACAGCAGAAATGAATGCAATGGCTAATCCATTTAGAAACTGTTTGCTTTGAAATAGCCTTCCCCTCTGCCCCTGCAGCAAATGCCACCAGCAGCTGTTCAGATTTCCTTTGAGGTTTAGTCCTGTCCAAGTAGAATCTAAGTTATCTGTACACATCTAAGGAGTGCAGTATCCGTTCACCTTTGTTCTGTGGATTAGGAAAGAAGGTTGGCAAATGAATGGACTGATTGAGGGCCACACTGGATACCATCTTGGGCATGAAACAGCGGTTGGTCCTGAGGGATACCCTGTCCGCATGAAAGATGATGAAAGGCTCCACTGCCATAAGGGCCTGTAATTCACATACCCTTCTTGCTGAAGTGATTTCTAAAAGGAAAGCCGTTTTCCAAAAAATGAATTTTAAATCTGCAGTAGCAGCTGCTTCGAAAGGAGGAAGAGTGAGTTTCTCTAATATAAAGTTAATGTCCCAAGCCGGATTTGGAGCTCTCCTGGGTGGTCTTAAATTTTTGGCCCCTCTAAGAAACTGCTTGAGCAGTGGATAAGAGAAGAGGGGAGGTTCTGTGTTATAATGAGCTGAAATGGCTGAGGTGTGAATTTTGATGGAGAAGAAAGACAGGCCCTTGTGAAGCATCTCAGTTAAGTATTGTAAAATCTGAGGTAAATTGGGTGCTGCTGTGCTCATCCCTTGAGATTGGTTCCAGGCACAGAATCTTTTCCATTCTTCAGCATAAGATTTTCTAGTACTAGGCCTCCTTGCCTCTAAAATGACATCCATCACTGGTTTACTGAGGGATGGTAAAGGAGAGACCAAGTAATTAGCCGGGCTGCTAGGTTCAGTGTTCGAAGCTGAGGGTGCAGAATCTGGTTCTCCTGCTGAGACAACAGGGTAGAAGTCTGAGGCAGGTGCCATGGAGCCAACAGTGACACACTGCGCAAGAGGGGGTACCAGTGTTGGCGTGGCCAGTCTGGTGCAATCAGAATCATCCTTGGTCTGTCTTGTTTGATCTTTAGTAGTACTTTGGAGAGCAGAGGCAGAGGAGGAAAGGCATAAACTAACAGGTTTTTCCAGCTGAAAGACAGAGAATCCACTTTCAAGCTGGTTTGTGGGGAGTCCTTGAGCAAAATTTGTCCAACTGGTAGTTCTGGTGGGAGGCGAACAGGACTATATCTGGGCTCCCCCATTTTCTTGTCAACATGTTGAAAATCCTTGGTTCCAGTTTCCACTCGTGTGGGTCCATGAGGTTTCTGCTTAGTCCGTCTGCCAGTGTATTTAGTTTTCCTGGCAGGAATTGAGCTTGTAGATGCACTTTGTAGCTCAAGGCTGTGTTCCACAATGCCATGGCTAGTATGCAGAAGGGGGTAAGAATGTGTACCCCCTGCTTGTTTATGTACCACATAACAGTGGTGTTGTCAGTCTTTACCATCAATTGTCCTGGAAGAATGTGGTCCTTGAAGGCTGTCAGAGCATTCTGTACAGCTAACATTTCTTTTTGATTGATATGCAGGGACATTTGACTTGAGTTCCATTTGTCCTGAATGCACTTCCTTGCCAGGCGAGCCCCCCATGCATAGTCTGAGTCTGTTAGGGTTTGGGCGGCAGGGGGTAGTGTGAATGGTAATCCCTTGTTTTGGTGACAGGCCTCTGCCCACCAAAGGAACTCTAGGCGTAGGCAAGGTGTGATAGGGATCATTGCTTCTAGATCCTGAGAATGTTGACACCATAGGCTTTTAAGATACCATTGTAGTTTCCTCATATGCAGTCTTGCATATGGAATTAGAAGAATGCAGGAGGCCATGAACTCCAAGGCTTGTAGTATTTGCCTTGGAGATAGCAGGGTTTTTGTGGCCACTTGTTTGAAGTAGGTTGTCAAATGAATTTGTTTCTCTGGCATGAGGAAAGCCATCTGGGAAGTTGTATTCAAGCTTGCTCACAGGAATATAATTTGTTGACAGGGTACCACGTCTGATTTCTTTTCGTTTATGGTGTACCCCAGACAAGTTAGCACTCTTTGTTCAAAGGCCAGATGATTCAAAAGCATGTCCTGGCTTTCTGTATGAATTAGACAATCGTCCAGGTATGGGTATATTTGAATATTTCTTTGCCTGCAAAATGCAATGACTGGAGCTAGGCACTTTGTGAATACCCTGTGCACAGTAGATAAGCCAAAGGGCAGTGCAGAGAACTGATATTGTGTGTAGCCTGCTTTGAAGCTTAGGTATCTTCTGCAAGATTCCATGATTGGGATGTGCAGGTATGCCACCTTTAAATCTGGTGTTGCCAACCAGGCATCTTTCCCTAGCATAGGAAGCAACTGGTGAAGAGTCAGCATCTTGAATTTTGGAATCACCAAAAAGGTGTTTAGAGTAGACAGGTCCAGGATAGGACACCATGAATTGTCTTTTCTAGGTACCAGGAAAAGTCTCGAGTAGAAACCTTGTCCCTTTCCTCTTCTGGTACCAACTGAATAGCCCCTATGCTTAAGAGAGAAGGTACTTGCTTTTGGGTCTCTGCCCACTAATTTGGGGGTAGATCAGGCCACCAGTTTGGTGTTGGTAATGTGTGGAGGTGAAATCTGTATCCTTGGGACACTATATTTAAAACCCATTTGTCCTGGGTAATGAGTTCCCAGTTCTTTGCATGAAGAGCAATCTTTCCCCCCAAGGGGGCGGTCAGTTGAGAAGTGCTTGGAAGTTTTAAAAGGAAGTCATTGAGACAATTTACCACGGGGGGAGTTTTATTACTCCCAGATTTGGAAATGGAGGCCCCCTCTGCTTAGTCCTGTGCGTACCCTGGGACTGAAGCCTGGGTGCTCTGCTGGATCTAGGTTTTGACTGAGAAGGTCTGGAAGAGGCAGGAAAGGTCCAATTCTTGGAAGGCCAATGCCTACTAAACCTTGGAGGTTGTACTTGTAAGAAATCTTTAACAGTTTGCATAGATTTAGCTTTTGCTTCCATGTTTTTAAGAACTTCTTCTGCCTTGTTGCCAAATAGGCGGTCCTGATTTAAGGGAGCATCCAGTAATTTCGCTGTAACATGATCTAGCAAGGATTGCTCCTTAAGTCAAGCATGCTGTCTAAGTACAGACCCAGTTACAGCAGCCCTGCAAGATGCCTCTAATGAATCAAAACCAAATTGCAAAGTATGTTTTCCAACTTGTTCAGCTGAATGCAGTAAATCCTGTAAATCCTTATTTTCAACACAATAAGGAATCAACATCATTTTCTGTTTAAGCAATCCAGTAATATGCTGCTGATACTTTAACACATGAAACTGGCAGTTTAAGGCCCTAATGGCCAAAGTTGCAGAAGTGTATACCTTCTTACCCAATCTATCCAGCGCCCTGGAGTCTCTATCAGAGGGGAAAGGATTTTTGACAGTAGAAGCTTTAATGCCCTTGGGTCCTCGTGAAATGGTCTCAGGATCCCCATTAGGATTTTTGAAAAGGAACTTGTGAGAGTCAGGGACCATGTAATATCCATCAGGTTTTCTGGGAGCAGGAGATAGAGAGTCCGGGAACCAAGCTAGATTCCGAAAAGGCATGATCAACAATGTCTAGTACAGGAGGTATGGCTAAAGGCCTATGCTGGGGCAGGAGTAAGAAATCCCTAAGCCTCTTTTTAGAATCAGAGAAATCCTGACTTTCCCAATGAAAATGCTCCCTGAGGGTATGCAAGGTTTCACCAAAAGAGAAATCCTCTGGGGGGAGTCAGGGGAATAGAGTCCTCAGCATCAGAATCCTCATAGGTAGATAAGGGTAAATCCTGGTCATCAGAGGAAACAGAAAAATCAGAATCCTGGTCAGAAGTATGATAAGCAAAACTCAGTCCTAGGTCTCTTAGAGGGTGAAGGTTGGCTTCCCCTAATTAAAGTAATAAGGTCTTCAGCCATTCTTATCATTTGTTTTTAAGGCATAGACGCCTGACCATGCGGTCTGGGCGTCAGTTTTCTAGGCATGGTTTGAGTTTTAGGCCTTGAAGAAGAAGATGGCATTGGTTTACTACGCAAGTCAGTAGGCCTGAATACACCCTCAGAAGCCGGTGCCTGCTCAGCGGCTTCGGACCCATTCAAGGTAGAGAGAGACGCAGATTCCACAGTTGAAGCATCTCGTGGCATACCAGACTCTGAATGGGTTTCAGCAAAGGCCTGCGAATCTGAAATAGCGGGTATCAGGGGCTGCGAAAGCGCCTCACTGAGTACTGGCGACTGGCTTAGAAGTGTCTTTGGCAGCTTTGGACCTAGGCGGCCTGTCTCTGTCTTTATCTTTGTGTTTCTTTCTGGAATGTCAGTAGTCAGATGGCTTACCGAAGACATAATCAGGATAATTGAACCGAGCACCAAAATATTTAGAGGCGAAAATATACCGACGACGGATAGTTCGTGATTTAAGTAAGGCACAAAACTGACAGCAAGGCACGGCCTAGGCAAGGAATGCAGTGCGAATGAAAATCTTTATGAGGTATTTGCTTTCCACAAGAAATGCAATTATTTACTTTTACTGACATCAGTTTAGAGCAAGAAAAAGTTTCCCCAACAGAATACTTAGCTTTTAGTTGAAGACTTCGGTTCTGAAACACGAAAATGAAAATTTCAGGAGTCGGCCGACTGGCACTTGCAAAATGCTTCTGCTTCGGGCACCGCACGGCAAGAAAGACCGATATTTTGGCATCGGTTGCATGTTTTATACCGCTGACGATCTGACTTCACGGAAGAAGAGACAGTAACCGATGCAGGACCCAAGACTTTGTTAATCAGGCCGACTGAGGGCTACTGCAAGCAGATAACACAAATGTGATAACTGCAACAGTGAAACACGAAGAACATCTGGATGGCATCACTTTAAAAGGGTTTCAAAATAGAACAAAATCTTGTAAGATGTACATTTCCCATTAGTATTCCGTGACCTTTATAATCTCATAAGGCTGTAAACAGTAAACTCTAAGCATTTGTTCTAAGCCGTTTGCATTAGTAAAACACACTATCCCACCTCAAGATTGTGTGCTGTAACCTGTCTGACATTTATCTTGGACTTAACTTGCTGCTTATCCCTTCTGTGCCAGACAATGTTGGTACAAAATTGCTTTGCATTCTGTAAAAAGAAGTTACGTACCTACCATAACATTCCATGTTTGTTGTCCTTCATCTCTCCTTCCTTCTTGCTGGTTGGGTTTGGAGCTGATCCTTGGCTCTGACTCAGCCATTTACTATAGCTCGAGAGCTTATACTGGCATGAAGCTAACCCCCATTTCCAATATGCCTAGCAGTAGCTACCCAGATCTCGTTTGTGATAGCCCACACTAGACAATAATAGTAAAATGCTAATTTTACTAAGCTCTTACACATAAGGAAATCTTGTGTATAAAGGAATAATCCACATTCAAAGGTTAGGAAGGAAAAATGAAAAACAAGGCATGATCAACTAACCTGGTATGTCAACAGGCAACTCAGCCAGTGTAACCAATGAAGGAATTCCTCTCGATCCTCCAGGAAGGGGGAAGGAGGGGGGTGAATGCAAGAAGGAAGGCGAGATGAAGGACAACAAACATGGAATGTTATGGTAGGTACATAACTTCTTTAGGTTATGTTGTCCCCATCTCGCCTTCATTCTTGCTGGTTGGTAATGCATCCCCAGCACCTGGTCCTTGGGTGGCTCACTGGAACAAACTCTTCAGGACCGTGGAACCAAAGGATGCCCTGTTCCGGGAGTCCACATCCACTTTATAATGAGTGATAAAGGTATGAGGATTTTCCCATGTTGCTGCTGCTGTACAGATTGAATCTAAAGGCAATTTGACTTGGAAGGCAACAGAGGTAGCCAAGGCCCTGGTTGAGTGTCCTCTGTCTTTCCCTGGGAGCTTCTTGTTATGCAAATCATAAGTATAGAGGATTGTATCGGACAGCCACTTTGATAAGGTCACTTTTGAAACTGGAGAACCTTGTTTATTGTCAGCAAAGGATACAAACAATTGATCTGATTTTCTAAAGTCATTGGTCCTATGTAAATAAAAGCGTAATTGTCTATGAACATCCAGTTGGTGGAGTCTATACTCTGCCTTGTAACCATAATTGGGGAAGAATACAGAAACCTCGATGGACTGATTTAAATTATACTCTGAACACACCTTCGGCAAGAAGGACGGACTGCTTCTGACAGAAATTCTATCTTTGTGGAAGATGAGATATGGTGGGCGAATAGATAAAGCGTGCAATTCTGAAACCCGTCTAGCTGAGGTGATGGCAATCAAGAAGAGGGTTTTCCAAGACAGAAATTTCAGGGGATGAGATGATGCTGGTTCCAAGGGTGGAAGAACCAGAGAGGCTAAAACAACGTTTAGGTTCCGGGGGGGGGTGCTTCTCTTACCGGGGGGCCATAAAAGGGCTGTACCTCGTAAGAAGGCTTTGCACAGCTTATGGGACATATTAGAGCCCAACTCTCCCACATGAAAATTGGAGATGGCAGCCAGGTGGACCCTAATGGTAGCTGCAGCTGCACCTCGTTTGAACGTTTTCAGCCAGGAAATCAAGAATCTTGGGAACAGGAGCAGTGAAGGGATCAATATAATTTTTCTTTGCCCAATAAGAGAACCTTTTCCATTTGCTAGCGTAAACCTTTCTGGTAGTGGGCTTGTGAAAAGACACCAGGATGTGCTGTACAGCCAGGGAAATGTTGGGGAGCCTGGCCAAGACTGGAAGTGAAGAAACCAAGCTGTCAGCTTGAGAGTTTGGAGAGAGGGGTGGAGCACGCCCGACTGATGCATCAGAAGGTCCGGAACTGGGTCTAGGATTCAAGGCTCCACTTGTAGATGATGGCAGAGAAACAGGAACCATATCTGACGAGGCCAGTAACGAGCAATGAGGATGAGCTTGCAACCGAGTGACTTTGCTTTCTGAAGTACCTTGGGGATCAGACGAAAAGGTGGAAAGGCATAAAGTATTCCTGGAGGCCAATCATGAACAAGTGCATCTCTAGGTGACTGTCCTGGTGGGGGGACCAAGGCGAAATAGCTGCTGCATTTGTTGTTGAGGGGGATGGCAAAAAGATTGCAGCATGGCTAGCCCCATTTGCAAAAAATCAAGTCCGCAACTTCTTGCTTCAGGGACCACTCATGAGGCATGAGGATAGCCCAGCTGAGCCTGTCTGCTATCATGTTGGATTTCCCAGGAATGTGTGTCGCAATCAGAAACCATTGAGAAAACATCACCCATTGCCATACTCAAAGAGCCTCCTGACACAAGGGGTAAGATCTGGTCCCGCCTTGTTTGTTGATGTACCATACCACTGACATATTGTCTGTCTGAACTGCAATAATTCCGGTAGGTAGAGAGAAGTGCTTGCAATGCCAGAAGCACCGCTCTCATCTCTAGAAACATTGAAGTCCAAGTGGTACTCATGTGGCTGCCACATTCCTTGGATAGTCTGTCCCAGATGATGCCCCCCCCCCTTTCTGGGAGGAGTCTGTGGTCACTGTGGCTACTGGATGGGGGTCTAGAAAGGGTCTGCCCAGAGTCACCTGGGGAGACAAGCCACCATACTAAATCCTTTTTGCAGGATTCCGTGATCGAGATCATATGTGACACTTGTAAATCCTGGAATGACCACTCAACGAAAAGAAGCCACTACAGAATTCTCATGTGGAAGCGAGCCATAGGGACTAGAGTAACTGCTACAGCCACTGAGCACAGGACTTTCAATACCTCTCTTGCCTGAACTCTCTTCTTGTTCATGAGGAATGAAAACTTGCTGACTAAAGGTTGACACCCTGTCTTGAGGCAGCTTTGCTATCATGACTCTTGTATCCAAGTTTGCCCCTATGAAGGTAATACACTGACAAGGCAACAAGGCAGACTTTTCGCAGTTTATGGTGATGCCTAGCTGGGAACAGGTTTGAATTGTGTAGTCTCATGCTTTGATCAGTTGATGCTCGGTGGTAGCAGTGAGGAGCCAGTCGTCTAGATATAGAAACACCTGGAATCCTAGATGTCTCAGGTGAGCCGTGACCATTGCCATACACTTGGTGAACACCCTGGGGGCTGTTGTGAGACCAAAGGGCAGAGCTCTGAACTGATAATGACTGACTCCCAGCCAGAACTGTTGGAATCTCCTAGATCACATGTCTATTTTAATGTGGTAGTACGCATCCTGGAGATCGATGGAGCACATCCAATTGTCCTGACCCAAAAAGGGAAGAATGGACTGCAGTGTTACCATCCGGAACTTTGCTTTTTTTAGTGATTTGTTTAGCTTGCTGAGATCCAAAAAGGGTGTCCAGTCCCCTGTCTTTTTTGGAACTAAAAAGAACCATGATTAAGTTCCGGATTCGATTTGGTCTGCGGGGACTTCTTGGATGGCTCTTTTTTCTAGCAACCTTTGTACTTCTAGGTTTGCTTGATCCCAAAGACTGGGTGGAACATCTGGGATTGACCGCTTTGTTCTTGAGGGGGGTAACTGGGAAAAGGGAATTTTGTAAACCCATGATATTACTTAAGTACCCATGCATCTTTCGTAACAGTTTGCCAAGCTGTTGGTACAATGATTCTCTGCCTCTGACTGCCTCCAGAGGAGGACAGTCGGGCCTCCCTTCAGGATTGCTGGAAGCGCCTAGCAGAGAATGCATCTCTGTCGACCTGCTGTTACACACCCCCCTGCCAAGAGGCCAGCGTCTTCAGTTATTGTTTCCCCCTCTGCTCCTGGTGGAAAATTCTCCACGTGTGTCAGGTGAAGCTCCCTGGGATTTTCGGAACCACATTTTTCCACTCTTCTGACCTTTAGGGATGGAGTGAAAAAATGGACTCCCATGGCAGATAGAGTCTTGCCATCCTTTTCACAACTGGTGAGAGTCTCTTTTACCTGAGGACCAAACAAGGATAAGCCATCAAAAGAGGTATTGGTAAATAAGGAATTGAAGGGGTCTGCAAATTGACAAAGGTGCATCCAGGAGTGTCTCTGCAAAGCAACTCCGGTACCTGCTGCCCTACTTCGCTCCATCCGCCACATAAGAAATGAGCCTCATGGAAGAGTTAACCACTAAAGTCAAGGTCGCAAGCTGGGAAGCTGCCCTGTTCGCAACTCCCTCAGCTGTAGGATCCTGCAGGGTATCTCCCAACTCTTTTGGGAGATCCCTCTGAAGTCACATGAAGTGAGACAAGTAATTCAGCGACCTGAGTGCAAAGGTCGCTGAAGAGAACATATGCTTTCCATACCTGTCCATTGTACGGGACTCCTCGTTCGGCGGCTGTACAGATGAAAAAGTTTCCACAAGTTCCTTCTTAGTGGCTGCTTCCACCACCATAGCATCAACAGGAACCCTTTTAGAAATAAAGGACTTGTCTTCGAGGGCAGTTATAAATTTATTTGGTCTCCGCTGAACTGGTTCCATGGCCTCTGGAGCGCTCCATGCCTTCCAACTCACTACAGACAAAAGTGGGTCAAAAGGTAGAGACACCCGAGAGTTGGAGGGTTGGGAACCAAATGCGTCCAGGTAGACCAACTCATCCTCAGAAGGGGCTAGGGACTTCCAGCCACTCCTCTGTCTAAGGATTTCCAAGATGTCCGAAAAGGAGACATCCTCAGAGGGGGACCATTCCTATTCATCCAAGTCTCTGACTGAAGTGATGGACTCAGGGGAGTCCAGATGCTTCCTCTTACATTTTTTCTTCCGAGGGACCTCCTCTGAATGTTCGGGGGAGGTTTGGGAAGAGGTGGGGTTGCTCAATGGGGTGTCCTGGGCATAGGTTCCTTACGCTTGGAGGGGGGAGGAGGAGGGTCAAAGGCAGGCACAGAGCCGATGGAGCAGAGAGTGGAGCGGTCTCAGGGGACAACACTCTCATCATCTCGAAGGCGTCACAGTCCCAAGACGAAGGGGCCTCTGGCACCAAAGAGCCTAGAGATCTCCTGCGAACAGAGAGTGACGGCTCTGAGGCTGATGTGGGAGCAGAGCTCACCTGTATTGAAGATCCAAGAGGGAAAGCAGGGTCTGACAAGGGTCCGATGCCACTTCCCCCCTCGGAGCCGATGAGACAGCTTCGGTGCCCAGATCCCTTGATGGACTGAGACATCGAGAAGATCAGAGTGGGAGTCAGAACCGATAAGGAAAAGTAACCAGAGCCGACGGTTCCACCACCACGACATCCATGCACTCCAGCTCCGTGCTCAAGAGAGTTGGAGAAGGAACCGATAGAGAAGCTGGATGGGCCGAAGGAGCCAATTCCTTATGAGCTGGGCTCGACAGGAATTTGACAAGTGCCTGCAACTTGAGGAGCCTATTAACTGCTCTCTTCACATCATGGTCCGAAAGCTGAGGACCGAGAGGAGTGAGAGAAGGACCGGTGACTGCCTGCCACAGACTGCAACAAAGGGGACTGTGGAACAGAGCATACCAGCTCCAAAGAGGGAGACCTGGTTCTTTTATGGGCCTGGACTGCCTTCAAAGTCACTGATGGAGCTGCCGGAGACATAGCTTTGTCAGAGCAGACACTGGGAATCGACAGAGCCAAAGATTTGACAGCAGATTTGGGTTGCTCCGAAATCGGAACCGTTGAGGATGGTTTGAGAGATTTGTCATAGACTGTTTTGCTGGCAGAGGAACCAGAGACAAAGGTTCCTGAATGTTCTTCAAAACGCCACGCAGAATTAGTTTATTTTTTCTCTCCTGCAGGACTGTAGAACTGAAAAGTATGACAGACAGAGCATGAGTCCTGCAGGTGAACAGCCCCTAAACAGTATACACAGCTCATGTGCCCGTCCGTAAGGGAGATTTTTTGGTAGCACGTGTTGCACTTCTTAAAGCCACAGGGTTTTGAGTCTTTGGACATGCTGGATAAACTAGGAAGCCACAAACAGCAGAAATAAGTCTGTAATCACTAGCAATACACAACTACAGACACTACCAACAAGCGAGGGTATCTTTTTTTTTTTTGTTTTAGGAAAAAGAAGGGTGAGAGCCTCCAAGTAAAACGGCGACTCCCCAATAGGAGAGCCTAACTTAAATGGCTACTCCAACAGATAGAGGGTTTGTTTCTTCTTTCCTCACAAAGTTAAACAGGCTCAAAGGGAAAGCAAAGCCTAAGAAAAAGACGGCCAAGAAGGACCCAAAAAAAAAAAAAACACAACAGCAGAGGAAGTTCAGAAGGTTGTTCGTCTAAATGAGGACTAAGATAGACACCAACAAGGTAATTAAACTAGTAAAATCCTGGTAAAAAATAACAGCAAAATACGAAAACTCTAAATACTTAGCCTGAGCCAGTAGTCGCAATCTTGACGCTGCAAGCGGCAAACGAGATCTTGGTAGCTACCGCTAGGTATGTTGGGATAGGGGTTAGCCTTGAGCCAGTATAAGCTCTCGAGCTATAGTAAATTGCAGAGTCTGAGCAGAGGATCAGCTCCAAATCCAACCAGCAGGAACGAAGGCGAGATGGGGACAACATAACATCAGTGGATTATTTTCAGGATCATACAAGCACATTCTCCCGCAGGTAATTTTTGTACCTATGGCTGCCAACTCTAAACACTCCGTCATTAAGTAGCTCCCATTTTTTCTAGTGTTCTAGGGGATTCCACCTGGAGACAAGGTGACAGCTGTTTAACAGAAGCATCACTCAGGCAGTCATGAGACTGCTTTAGTCTCTCGTCAGCATCTCAGTAATGAGAGCATTTGAATAACTTAACCCCAACTCTTTGCTGGATGGAACATGAAAACTGCATACCTCTCAAATGTTCAGATTTTCACAGAAAGTCCAGATTCTTACCTCATATTTTTGATCTGTTCCTCATAAAATTTGTGGTTTTATGGATTTTTTTGTGGAAAATCAGAGAGGCCTGAAATCACTAAATAATGACAGGCACTTAAGTTTCAGACTTTATATCCTTCAGAAAATTCATGGTAACAAGAATTTTTATTCTTATTAAACTTTCTAAGTTTATGAGAGCAATATTTAAAATTCGTCCCTACTTTTGAGGCTCCCCCCCCCCCCCCATTAGTGTTGGTTTTGTCCAGGTTTTTTGTGCAAAGAGGTTGAGAGCTATGTGCATCGCTACTGAGAGAGAGAACACAAAAACTTTTACAGACAAGCCAACTTCCAGATTAGAAACTATGTCCTCAAACAGGTTATAGACTCATTCACTAAATTGACTGATAACACCCGACTCCATTAAGCATATTTACATTTCTGATGTGTAGTTCCACTTCCTGTTTACTCTCATCCACAAAGTACACATTTCGATTGACTGCTTTTGAATTTTAACTTAGACCCTTCTGTCTCATATGCTTTCTAATGTCTATGTCAGTTTCTGCCTTTCTAGTCTTTGCTTTGCACTGAAGTGAACTACACATTCCAATGAAATGATTAGTCTTCGTGAAGAATAAAGCAGGTGTGTATTACACAGTGCATGCATTTGGAAAGTTGGCGTCTCTGCCATCTTACAAAGAGAGTACTTTGACTTCATACTTTTTAATTGTCTCCACCCAGAGTGTCAAAGTTAGGACTTTTGCAAGGATATCATCTGATGGTTTAGCTGATATTTCTTAAAATTTTATGTTAAACTTGAAAGAATATTAGCACCTTTTATCATATGAAGAACTGTAATTCCAAGTTACCTTTCTACCCAAGGTGTGAAGCTAGTCATCTGCGATTAACAAATGTATACAGAGACATCTGGTTTCATTACCTAGTTTTAAAACTTTTATCAACCTTGTAGTTAGAATCAGTGGCCTGCCTAATTACTTTGTTTCACTAGGGTCTTGAGCATTAGAGACATAGCCATTCCCCCTTCTAGCCTACATAATGTCAACACACATTATGTGACTAATATTGTAAGGAAGAAACTTGGTAAGGAAATGTATACAATATATGTGCCTATACTGTGTGTGTGTGTGTGTGTGTGTGTGTGTGTGTGTGTGTGTGTGTGTGTGTGTGTGTGTGTGTGTGTGTGTGTGCGTGCACACGGGTGTATAGATTACACAAAACAGACACACAACACACACAGGCTGAAATGGTGATCCTCCATGCTACTCACAGATGTATTAGCATCTGAGGATGGAATGTGTTCCGTCAAGGACCTGCTAGTTCACTGTCTCCAGGACAGGCTCCACACTTTATGTTCATATTAATGTTGGGTTAAGATCCAGCTTTCCTATCTCCATGAAAAGAAGGAAGTGTTCACTTCTTGTGACCTCTCTCTTGGAGCTGGATTACATGGAAGGAAAATGGATTTGTGATGCTGAAAAAAAAGCTTTATATTTGAGTGAAACTATCTTAATGTATGATACTGCAGCAATGAAAGCAGGAGCACTAAAAGATGTGCATATGGCTTTTTATATATGCTGTATAGTGCAGATATGACTGTCATAACTATTTCCCTAATTCTGTTATTTGTTCTTCAAAAATGTCTGCCATTCCTTGCAAAACTGAGTCACACGTGAAGTCTGCATCAGTCTCATCTGTCTTTTCCTGAATAACTTTCCAAAAAAATTCTGTAGGATTTCTATGTCATTCACTTATCAGCAATACCCACTTGCAGGCACAACAATTGCTGCTGCTCAGAGGTTGGCATACTGTGCTACCAAGCATGCTTCTCCGGTGAATTCAGCATTTACTTATGCCTAACATTAACTCGAGTTTATATCATATTAAATACTTAATGATAGTTTTTTACTCCCCTGGGTTGGTACCACCCATCTGAGCCCCCACTGCCCCATGTCTCCCTTCATTTAAACCAACATTCACCACTAACACAGACAGCTCCTTAAATTATACAGCCTTGTATCCCCTCTTTCATATTCCCCCCATTTCCCTGGGTTGGTGCCACCCATCCGAGCCCCCACTGCCCCGTGTCTCCCTTCATTTACACCACTGACACAGATAACTCCTTAAATTATATAGCCTTGTATCCACTCTTTCATATCGCTCCTGTCCACTTCTGGTTTTAATGCGAACATGACCCTTTCTTAGTTCCTCATTAATTCCCACAATGTGTTCATACAGCTGTTTTCCTCCCATGTATGGCTACCATGCACTACAGGTTATCAAGTACTTTAATGTCCTTGCTAACTTGTACAACATCCCAAACTAGCTCACTTCCCCCTTCACTTATGGCCATCCATGTTCGTTATTAGCGACTCTGGCGTTCCCCCATGGATTTGCCCAGCCCCTTTTTCATATTCTCATTCCAATCTGGTCCCAACAGTTTCCTCTCTGCCCCCCCCCTCGTCTTTTCCACATACTTCCACCGATTTCTGCCCCACGTAATGACTACCGATAATTTTATTTTTAAACTATTCTCTTTTTCGTATCTCTTATTTGTTGTTATGACCACATACAGGCAGATCTGAAGAAGCGCAAGTGAAAGCATTGACAGAGCCAGTACTTTGTATATAATTTCATATCCATCAATAGGACCCTAAAGTGCAGTTTCATTCAAACAGAAGAACAACTGTTTAAACAGAACTAAGAACAGTAGCTCCTCTCATACTACCAATGCACTGCCAAATTCTCTCTATGTCTAGTACTCACAAGCACCCAGTTCCATCACAGGGATGTATTCTGATCACAGTTAATGTGATTTTGGAGCTCTCACAGAGGACATTCTTTAAATAATTTGAATCTCCTTTCGAATGATTGCAATAGCTGTTAATCTGAATCTTTTTCATTCTCAATCCCCACTCTGCCCAATTACAAAATTTACTATTTCTTCATTAACCTCCCTCTTTTAACCCAGTTTAAATCAATGTTTAGTCGCATTTCCCATAAAAGATGCACAATGGAGCGGCAACTCACACTGCCCCAGATGTTAAAAAGTTAGAAATCTGTTATTATAATAACTTTTCACTTAAGGATTTATACATTATGTTCATGTAAGCTGCAAACCCCACTACTTTTAACAAACAAGGAGTGTCACTATCAATCTAAGGAGAGACTCCCGTGAACCATGTTACTAACAGCTTGAATTTTGGAATTAACTTGTGTAATTTGTCCATCTCTTTACATTTAAGGAGGTTTTATGTAACTTAATGATTCAACCCTAAACTGAATGCCATTTTTGGCGCCATTGTTAAGATAGTTTACATAACTGTCAATCAAATCTTTTACATAACTGGCAATCAAACCTGCACCAATAATAATGCGATTGTTAACACGCCTACACAGCCTGATGTATTTTTGTAACAGTAAATGCCCAATATTCCACAAATGAGCAAAGCTTATCTGCCTGAATATTTTGGCTACAATAAAGAAGACTGAACTATAAACAGACTCAAGTATTTTTTCTGTTCTTGAAATGTTTTCAACTACTTAATGAGATATTTTACAGAAATCATGAGTAAAAACTTTAGACACACTTAAGTCAACTACCTAATTTCACTTTTCACAGAATCATCAAGGGAGATCTGTAGACACAAGATTAAATAACTATACCAAAGGTAAGGAACAGAGGCTAAGTAAGCGACGTATTTAATCTTGGTTTATTGCTTTAACTATAAGCCACTGCAGTGACACATTCACGCTTGATTAACATTGCATAAAAACTCTTCAAGTTATTCCCTATTCTTAAACCTCATTCCTCCTCCAAAACATTTTTGTGCCTACTGTTCCCACAGTTTCCATTTTTCTATGTAATTTACTCCTACCCTTTTCTAAAGATCCCACTTCTGTACTTTTATTGCTGTTATAATATTCACAACTTCAAGTACAGTGGTATAGACTTTGATTTCCATTTTCTAGTAAATGCTTTTCTGGCAGTCACCAGAATTAAACTTAACAAGTCCTTAGTATGTCTAGGCAGCTCAGATCCTGTATTCCAGTATAAAAAAAAAAAAACATTTTCTTAGTTCTACTCATTTGCTCACCCAGTATTCCTCACAGAGTACTCGATATGGATTTTTAAAGTCTGCCATCTCATTACACTCCAAAAACATATGCTCCCATATACCTCTTTCTTCCCCATTACACCTCCAACATTTGCCAACAACCTGAGGAAAAATTATTTGGAGTCTGCTTGGAGTATAAATTAGCTATGCAAACACTTCCAGTCAAAAATCCTAAATCTTCCAAACTTTATTGCACATTTAGGAGCCATATGCATGTCCTCCCATTGTTTCTTTGTGAATTGCTTATCTAATCTCTTCACACTTTTCTGACCTCCTCTGATAGATTCCTAAAGTTATTGTGCAATATTTTACTGTGCAATATTTTACATGCCTACTAATTATCCCTTTAACATCAGCTTCTGTTCTAGAGTCAAATAAAAACTCAACCAGTGAAGGTATTTAATTTAACATTCCCCTATCCCTTTCTCTTTGTCTAAACTCTGATATCAATCCCTGATAGGGAATGTGATCTCTAGCCTGCAGTCCAAGTATCTTCTTGGCCTCTTCCTATTCTATTACCTTTCCCTATCCAATTCTTTGTTCCCAGTACCTTAAGTTCCTTTGCCAGCTTTCTCCAGTAAATTCCAGCCCCCTCTTGCCTATTCTTGGTACCCTAATTGCAGTCATCCCTACTGACAGAATCACCTTTCTCCATTCTTGTGTTGGCTTAGTTCTCAGTATACTTTCAGCTATTTTAATGAATATAATAGTCTCTATAACTATTATTCTCCTTAAGGATCTGTGTTGAAACTCCCACTCTTTCCTTATTTCTTGAAATACCACTTTGTTGCCTCATAATCCCTTTCCACCTAGAATTGTAGCTTTCTGTATGCATTATGTATAAAAGCTTTAACTGCAGTTCTAAAATATCCCTTCCAATCAGATAAAGTACAGTTTTGTACCTACCATAAATGTAGATGTCCGATAGACATGCAACTGCAGTCATAACATGTGGGTTGTCCTGCCTCAGGCAGCCCTCGGTCGGCCGGATTCCAAAGTCTGGGTCCGACGTCGACTGATGTCGCATTTCTCTCCTACGTCAGAGCGGCTGGAGTACATAAGCATCAGCCGACGCCATTTTCTTCAGTGTTTCTTGCCCCAGATGCCAGGTGCCCTCCATGGAAGGCTGTAATCAAATTGGAAGACAAAAACAGGATTCCAAACAGATAAATGAACAATAAATCAAATACACCATAACAGATATCCCCAGCTAAGAGTAATAGGGATAGGAGTGGACCCTAGGCATAGAGGGGTATGGAGGGAGGGAAAATCCGACTGCAGTTGCATGTCTATCAGACATCTACATTTATGGTAGGTACAAAACTGTACTATGTCCTTCAAGAATGCAACTGCAGTCATAACATGTGGGTAGAATACCATAGCTTAGCTGAGGGAGGAGGTATGCTCTAGGAAAGAGATGGAGTTGCAATCAAACCCTGCAGGACTGCTGAAGCAAAGCCTGCTCTGGATCTGGAATATAGAGGGAGATTGTAGTGTTTGGAGAATGTATGCACGGAGCTCCATGTAGCAGCTTCTAGAATGTCCTTGGTAGGCACCCCTCTTAAGAATGTTGTAGAGGTGGCTGTAGCTCTGGTGGAATGTGGTCTGACATTGGCTGGAACAGTCTTTCCATGAAAGGAATAACAGAATCTGATGCAATGCCCAATCCATTTAGAAATAGTCTGTTTTGAAATTGCTTTTCCTTGGACTGCAGGGGCGTAAGCTACAAAAAGTTGTTCAGACTTCCTACTGGCCTTGGTTCTGTCCAGGTAGTATCGAAGTTGTCTGTGAATGTCCAAGGTATGAAAAAGTCTTTTCCCCCTTATTCCCAGGATTGGGGAAGAAAGCAGGCAGATGAATGGCTTGATTTAGAGAAACCCTAGATAACACCTTTGGCATAAAAGTAGGGTTGGTCCTTAATGAAACCCTGTCTCTGTGGAAAATAATAAAGGGTGGTATTGCCATTAGGGCCTGTAGCTCCGAAACCCTTCTTGCTGAGGTAATTGCCAACAGGAAAGCTGTCTTCCATGAGAGAAATTGCAAGTCAACTGAAGCTGCTGGCTCAAAAGGAGGTAGAGTCAGTTTTTCTAAGACAAAATTGAGGTCCCAGGCTGGTACTGGGGCCTTTCTTGGTGGCTTAATGTTCTTGATTCCCCTGAGGAATTGTCTTAGTAAGGGGTGAGAGAAAACAGGAGGATCAGTGTTGTATCTAGCTGAAATAGCAGATGCATGTATCTTTATGGAAGAATATGAGAGGCCGTTCTTTAACATATCTGCCAAATATTCCAAGATGAGTGGGATGTTCAACAATGATGCATCATGTCCCTTGCTGGTATTCCAATTGCTGAATCTTTTCCACTTTGCTAAGTAAACCTTTCTGGTGGATGGTCTTCGAGCCTCTGTTAGTATCCGCTGAACTTCCTTGGAGAGAGATAAGCTGAAGTTATTTATGGGATCTCCCAGGCTGTTAGCTGCAGTGTCTGAAGATTTGGATGCAGTGTTTCAAAATTGTGTTAAGAGTCAAAAGTAGAGGCCACTGAGGGAGGGCCCACCTCCTGGTGTGACATATGCTCCGTAGTAGTGGGTACCAGTGTTGTCTTGGCCAATCCGGAGCTATTATGATTCCCTTGGGCTTCTCTGCTTTGATCTTTAGTAATACTGAGGTCATCGGTGGCAGAGGTGGGAATGCATAGATTGCTAGGGAGTTCCAGTTGAATGAGAGGGCATCTATTTTCCAAGCTTTTGGATGGTATGTCCTTGTGCAAAATTTTGGTAGAAGATGGTTGAGGTGAGAGGCAAATAGGTCCACTTCTGGCTTGCCACATGTCGAAGTGAGTTGTCTGAAGGCCTTCGGATGTAACCTCCACTCGTGTGGATCTGTGAAATTCCTGCTTAGGCTGTCCACCAACACATTGTCTTTTCCTGGAACAAACTGGGATTGTAACTGGATGTTTAGGCTCAGTGATTTCTCCCAAAGCTGCATTGTCAGTCTGCAAAGGGGTAAGAGTGGGTGCCCCCCTGCTTGTTTATGTACCACATCACAGTGGTGTTGTCTGTCCGTATCATTAAATGGTCTTGCTGGAGTTGGTGTTGAAAAGCCTCGATGGCATGCATTACTGCCAGCATTTCCTTTTGGTTTATATGCAGATGTGTTTCCTTTGGAGACCATTGTCCTTGTATACACCTGCCTTCCATGTGCGACCCCATCCAAGGTCTGAGGCGTCTGTAGTCATGGTCTGTGTTATCTGTGTTTTTTTGAATGACATACCTGTGTTTTCCTGGCTCACCGAGGCCCACCAAAGGAATTCCTTTTGTAGGCATGGAATGAGTGGTATGATTGTCTCCAAGTTGTTGCTGTGTTGAGACCAAATGCTCTTTAGGTACCATTGAAGCTTTCTCATGTGTAGTTTTGCTAATGGAACCAGTAGAATGCAGGATGCCATGTAACCCAGGGCCTGTAGGAATCTCCTTGCAGTCATCTGGGTGAGTTTTGCTAAACCTTTGAAGTAATGAGTTAACTTCTCTTGCTTGTCTTCTGTCAGGTAAGCCATCTGAGAGGCTGTGTCTAGTTTGGCTCCTAAGAAGATTATTTGCTGGGATGGCTGCAGTCTTGACTTTTGGAAGTTGACTGTGTATCCCAGAGCTTGAAGTAATCGTATGACATAATCCAGGTTTTTGTCAACATCAATTTGTCGTCCGCTTGTATGAGGCAGTCGTCCAGGTGCGGGTAAATTTGTATACCCTGGAGCCTGCAATGAGCAATTACTGAAGCCAGGCATTTTGTAAATACTCTGGGCAGTAGATAAGCCAAATGGCAATGCTGAGAATTGATAATGCTCTGGCCCTGCAAGAAATCTGAGGTATCTTCTGCAGCTGTGTCTGATAGGGACATGCAGGTATGCCTCCTTGAGGTCCAGAGTAATCAGCCACGACTCATTGCCCAGCATGGGAAGGAGTTGCTGTAGAGTCAGCATTTTGAACTTTGGTACTATGAGAAAGGTGTTTAATGCGGACAAGTCCAGTATTTGTCTCCATTGAGATTCTTTTCTTGGAACAAGGAACAGTCTTGAGTAAAACCCCTGGTCTTGTTCTTGTTGTGGAACTCTTTCTATTGCTTTCATTCGAGTCAGCAGAGTGATTTGCTTGATAGCCTCTGCCCTTTGATTTTGTGGTAGGTTTGGCATGCCTTGTTTTCTTGGTAAGGTATGAAAATGAAACCTGTACCCTCGGTCTATAATGTCCAAAATCCATTTGTCCTTTGTCAGTCTGTGCCAGTTTTCTGCAAACAGAGATAATTTCCCGCCCAAGGGAGCTTCTAGTTGTTCCCTGGTAGGCGGTAGTAGAGGAAAGTCATTGAGTTTGTGGTTGTTGGGCAGGTGGAACCCCTGCGTCACTTCTTTGGTTTCCTGGCTGCCATTGTCGTCCCCTGTAAGGGCCTCTGTATTGGCCTCTTCCTCGGCCATGTCTGTTCTTACCCCTTTGAAACTTTTCTGGATTAGGAAAGGACCAGTGTTTTGAAGGTCAATTCCTACTGAATCTGGGGGGTTGAACCTGGAGGAAATCTTTCACAGTCTGAACTGATTTTGCTTTTTCTTCGATGGTCTTTAACACATCCTTAGCATTTGCACCAAAAAAATTGTTCTTTTCCAAAGGTGCATCCAGAAGTTTTGCTTTTACATGATCTGGTAGAGGTTGATCTTTTAACCAAGCATGTCTACGAATCACTGCCCCTGTCATAGCTGCCCTACATGAAGCTTCCAGTGCATCATATCCACACTGCAGGAAGTGATTGCTTACTTGCTGAGTGTTATGTACAGCTTCCTGCAAAGTCTTCCTGTCTAAAGGATCAGGAGAAGCTAATGTTTTTTGTAAATCTTCTAAGAGATAATCCTGATATTGTAACATATGAAAAAGGCAATTTAAAGCTCTCATAGATAAGGTAGTGGATGTGTAAACCTTTTTGCCCCATCTCTCTAATGACCTCACTTCCCTGTTGGAGGGCAAAGGATTTTTTGAGGTGGAGGCTGAAACTCCTTTAGGCCCCTGAGAAATAGTTTCCAAATCAGCAGTATGGGCCCTGAATAAATGGGAATGAGTTTCTGGGACCCTGTAATACCTGTCTGGCTTGGCTGGAGCAGGAGGAAGAGAATCAGGGGTAGCACTAGAGTCGGAATATGAATCATCCAGAACATCAAGTACAGGAGGAATAGCTAAGGGCCTGTGCTGAGGCTTCTTAAGGAAAGTCCTAAGGCGTTTCCTAGAATCAGAATATTCCTGACCTTGCCACTTGAAATGTTCCCTCATGGTGTGCAGAACTTCCCCAAAAGAAATATCCTTAGGAGGGGAGGCCGAAGGGATGGAATCTTCTGCATCCGAGTCCTCATAGGTCTGGAAGAGCTCTTCCTGGCTATCAGAGTGGACAGAGCCCTCAGAGTCTTCATCTGAAGGAGTAGGGTCAGAGGGTTCAACCCGGGCCTTATATCAGGAGGAGGCTGGGATGCTCTCTCAGGATGGGCCTGTGAACCTCTAATCATGGAAATTAAATCAGCAGCCATGGACATAATTTGTGTCTCCGGAGTCGGCTGAGGTAAGGATTTAGAAGTAATATGCTTTGATTTGCTGGCTGCCTTAGCCCTAGTGTAGGCCTTAATAGACATGGCCATAGGAGGCCTGGCAGCTCCACGTGCAGGAGTGACCTTGTCTACAGCAATGGTCTCGGGCATTTCCTCGGTTTCAGTATCCGGAGGAAAATCTATAACTGGCGGAGTAATGTCTGGAATCGGAGTCGTCGGTAATGCGGTGTCTTCGGTTCGGAGCGGTGGAGAGACCGTCTCAGAGGGAACCGGAGCACTCGCGCTAGGTTTTGGCGTGGAGTCGGTGGTAGACGCGGGCCGAGGATGTCGGTCCCGGTCTTTTCGCTTTTTGGGAGTTTGCGATGTCGGAAGATCCGACGGCATGGTGTAAGCAAATTTATCGCCGAAAAAATCTTCAGCGAACTCCGCCCGGCGCCTGAGAGTGCGCTTGTTGAAGCGAGCACAGGCTACACAGGCCGAGACGTCGTGGTCTGGGCCCAGGCAAGGAGGCAGTAAGAGTGGAAATCCTTATGAGGTATTTGTTTACCACAAAAGACAATTGTTAACTTTTCAGTAATTTCTGACATCGGCTGAGGCAAGAAAAGGTCCCCAACGGGGTACTTAGCTTTTTTGATGACTTCGGTATCGTAGAATACAGGAGCTGACCGACCAGCACTTGCGAACTGCTTCTGCTTCGGGCACCGCGCGGCAAGAAAGACTGAAGAAAATGGCGTCGGCTGATGCTTATGTACTCCAGCCGCTCTGACGTAGGAGAGAAATGCGACATCAGCCAACGTCGGACCCAGACTTTGGAATCCGGCCGACCGAGGGCTGCCTGAGGCAGGACAACCCACATGTTATGACTGCAGTTGCATTCTTGAAGGACATCCCTAAACCTCCTTGTTCCACTGGAAGGATCAACTCATCTCACTTGACACTTTACCTTTTCCACTCATAGATAAAATCCTTAAACTCTATCAGTTATTATCCATTTCCCTTTTCTCTTGTTGATAAAAATATACCTGACCAGTGTATAAATCTGAAGGGACTGAAAACATTTTCTACTGTTTTTATCTTGCTATCCACATCCATAGGCAAGAGCTTTCAATTTCTATTATCTTTTGTTTAGTCTCTTCCCACATATCCTGCTGCCATAGCAGAATCCTTTTAACTCATACTCCTAAATACTTCATTTATCATGTTTCCATAAATATGGGATTGATGAACCAATGGATGTGTTGGTGCATAATTTACAGCTGTAGCCTTTGTTTTATTTTCATTAATTTTTTATCTTCTCCAAATAGAAGTGTCTCAGAATGTTCCCTAACACTTAGATGTCATTTTCTGGTTCTATCTGGTACAAAATATCATCACCTGCAAATAAAGTCAACCTTCCTTGAACTCCATACTAATTACATCCTTCAATTTATGTGTCCCTTTCTTTCTTTGCCAGTAGTTCTAAATATAATGCAAATAACAAAAGGGAAAGATTACATCCCTGTCTGGTTCCACTGTTCAAAAACATATAACAAAGGAACCTTCCCCAGTTTGACTTTTACCTCTGATCCCTCAAATATTCTTCTAATAAACCTTATTGAAATCAGAAAATGCAAATGCTTCCATTGCCCTACTCAAAATCCCTGCCAAATGCTTATTCTGTATCAAGAGCCACCAAAAGCAGTGGCATTTTCTTATATTCTGCTTCCCATTGGACAATCATTGTTCTACTAAAGTTGTCAAAAGTTTGCCTCCCCTCCAGAAAACCACAACGATCCATATCTATCAATTTTGGGAAAACCTTTGCTATCCTTTTGGCCAATATAGACAAACACTTCATGATCATGATTTATAATTGAAATGGGCCTATATGAAGCTGGGTCTGATGGATCTTTACTGTCTAAGTATTATAGCCACCACAGCTTTTTTTTTTCCAGGATGTTGCTGCTTCCCCTCTTTTTATAATACACTTAATCAAAATCTTCCAGATCATTATCACTTTTTCCCTCCTAGTTTCCAAACTTCTATTGGACTGCCATCCATTCCTGGAGACTTTCCTGCAGATTGGTTATACATCTCCTCCTATCTTAACTGTTAACTGTCAAGCGTCATCTACATCTAACCTTTGCATATTTAAGTATTCATAAAATTCATAAAATTTCGGAAATATCTCTACTACCTTTACAGGCTCCCTGGTTATTTTTCAGTTCATTTCCATCTTCCAAACCCAGGTTCTGGTTCAATTCCAAGGTACTCCCATTTCTTCTAGTTAAATTCTGTGCTCTTCTTTCACTCTCAAGCACTCTTTGGAACAATGTAAAAGGTTTCACTGGCAAGGTCTCTCCATGTGTATGATTATCAGAAGAATGTGAAGCGCAGTCCCCTTCTGCATGATGGCTCACTTTTTCTTGTTCAAAGACTACTAAACCAAAATTGTGAATGGCTACTTCACTATGACTAGTACAATATAAAAACAAGTAACTCGAAGCTAATAACAAAGGATTCAATAAGGAAGATTAAAAAAAAAGTGTTATATATAAAACAAGTACAGATTAAGTGCTTTCATCCTTAATAAAAAGCAGGACTTCATCAAAAGGATTTTGATGAAGTCCTGCTTTTATTAAGGAATTAACTAAAAGTGACAAAAGTTCCTGGACCTTATCTGTCAATTTCTTTTTTACAAACTAGAAGGGCTGAAGTCAACCCGTTAATCAGTGTGAAGCCATCTTGGAAACCAGGACTGGTATCTTTGAGGATAGTTTGCATTCTAAGTGAAAGTAGTACTCCGCTTGAACAGAACGAGTAGGGTCAAAAACTAGCAAACCAACTAAACGATTCAGATTAGATTCCAGCTAGTTTAGGCATAACAGAGGAAGACTCAATGAAGAAACTTTTCACATTTTCCAAGACTGTGGTTTTATAGACAGGATTGGGGAAATGAGCTCTGGAAGTAAATATCCCATGGAGGGACTGGTGCTACGAATGAGGAATACAGAAGAAAACATACTTTAAAAAAATACCTTATACATTTTGAATAAAACCATAGAAATGGGATCCAGGTCAATATAAACCTGGAAATTGCTGATTGATGACAATGTATGGTCCAAACAACAATAAAGAACCAAGTTAAGAATTTCTGAAAGTTATTCCAGATCCAAAAGGGATAGAATAATCAACCCAACATGAAAAAGTTTTTTTTTTCTGTAGGTCTTTTGGGTACAAGATCTCCAAGAAGGCATAATGGATATGATCCTTGTGGAAAGTCTCCCTAACCTACCAACTAATGGAAGTAGAACTCCCAAGCTGTCAGCATGAGAACATGGAAATCTGGATGCAACTTATGAGGGATGCATCAGGGACATTTTCCAGGCATAAAAACAGAAAGAAAGCAGTGAGACTAACAAGTTTTTATTTTGTCAAAATGGGGCAACAAGGATTACTTTACCCTTTAGAAGTCTCACCTTCTGCACCAATTTCAAAGTAAATGGTAGAGGAAAGGCAAAAAAAATGCACACAAAAAAGATGGTAAAGTCAGGGTACACCAAGGTGCCCTAGCTTTATCCACTTGGGGGGGGGGGTAATGGCGAGATCAGTAATTAGGAATGTGAAACAGTCACACAGTTTGGTAGATTTGTGCAAAATTTTCCTGATTACCGATGGCTCAGAGACCATTTGTAAAGCATCACAAGACAATCAGTTTGTGCATGACTGAGACAAAATGGACACTATGAATAATCTACCACTAAACTGATATAGCCTCAATGCAAAGAAAACAGAAATGTACTTTGATTTTTTTTGATAATAAACTAAACATCCATATTGTTCAAGTGGATGAATAGCTGTGCCCTTTAGCAGAAGTACCAAAACTCTTGCAGAGGTAAGAGGGCTGCCTGTATCTCCAAAATACTGATGTGTAACAGACTTGTTCAGGGTCCATCTGTCATAAGTTACCTGCCCTTAAATGCTTTCCCCATGAAGACACATGTAGCCGATGATGTGACTACAGTCAGAGTTTTCCAAGGTAAAGGGCCTGTCAAGTAGGGAGGTGTATAGGAACAGTCCAGCCTCTTCAGGCATGGCTTGCAAATTTTGTCTAACCTGATCATAGTACAAAGGAGGTAATTATCCAAGAACAAATTAGTTTTATTTGCTTGTTTTCCAGGATACAGTACTAATCTCCGCGGACCTTTTTTCAGACTTAGCCCAGGAGTGTTGTCTGGTTAAGTAAATTGCTCAGAGTCAAACAGCTAAGCAATGGAAGCTGAGGGAATCAAACTTTGCACCAATGGACCAAATGAAATGGGTCATTAAAAGCTCCTTAATCCTCTAAGCCAAAAGTCAGATTTAAAGCAGTCAGGGAAAAACTTTCACTATAAACCTGAAATTTGTCAGCGCAATTTCAGAAGATGCGATAAGATTTAGAGCTGAGCTGCACCTTCCTTCTAAAGGCAGAGCTGTTAGCAGAAGGAGGCATTCCATGTCTAGAATGGTCTACACCCTTCTTTGTTGGGAAACACCCTAATACTGGGTGATTTCAACTACACTGCCATTAACTGGGAAAACTACTCGTCTACCAACCCCTTTGCCCAACAGTTCTTGGAATTCATAAATTCCAATGCCCTGGATCAGCTAATCCATAGTCCCACAAGGGGCTCCAATATCCTAGACTTGGTCATTACCAACATGGAAAATTGATGCTCCACACCTATGGTCACCTCCTCGTTGGTCAGGTCTAACCATAAGCTAACCACCCTTGACATCCAAATCCCTCCCCCAGTAAGGAAACCTCCGTAAAAAAAACTTCTCCAAAGCCAACTTCATGCTACTCAAGTCAGAAGTGACAAATTTCATGACACCCATGCAGACAGGAACTGAACGTTTGACGTCTGAATCCTACACTAAGGCACTGTACGAGCACATCCACTCCTGCATGAATTGTGCCATCCCTAATAGAACCAAGATGCTCTCCTCCAAAAAAAGGAAGCCAATCTGCTGGTCCCCTGCCATAAACAAACTTTACAACAAAAGGAAGAAACTGTTGCAGAAAAGAGGAAAATCCAAGGATGCAAGAAACTCCCTTACCAGCCTCAGTAAGAAGCTGAGATCCCTCATAAAATCCTCCAAAGCTAGTTAGGAAAATAAAATTGCCAAAGATTCCAAAGACAACCATAAGGCATTCTATAGCTATGTCAAGAATCTAAATGGCAATGCTCAGATCTGCTCTGAGGTACAACAGAATGGCATTAAATATACTGTTCCCAAGGATATTGCAAATATCCTGGCAGATTGATTCAGTGCCAACTTCACCCCCCTCGCACCCCCTAAAGAGCCCATCTCAATACCAAAAGATTACCAAATTCCGGTAATAACGGCCACACAGATAAAAACTGCACTCTCCAAAGCTAAGAATACAGCATCCATGTGACCAGATGACATCCCGGGCTGTGTACTACATGAACTACAAAATGAACTGGCACCTCATCCAAGTGTCATGTTTAATCATAGCCTCACCACAGGCTTCGTGCCCACTGAGTGGCGCACAGCTACAGTTATCCCACTCCACAAGGTGGGATCCACCTTGGATCCTGTAAAAGTACAGTTGTGTACACTTACCATAAATGTAGATGTTCGAGTGTATTCACTGTTGCAGTCATCACACTTGGGTTATTCTGCCAGGGGTATCCCTCAGTCGGCCCGAATACCAGAGGCTTAGTATTTCCGCGTCGGTTTCTGTCGCTTCAGGACTGACATCAGGTTGTCAGTGGTATAAAAACAGGCAGCTGATGCCATTACATCAGTTTTTCTTGCTCCAAATGTCAGGAACCCCCAAGCAGGGAGATAAGTTATGGTGGAGAAACACCACCAGTAAAAAGTAAAAATCAATAGCCATATAAGGACTGAGGAAGAGAGAGAGAGAGAGAGAGAAAAAAAGACAAGGGGGCTGGAGGGTGGGAAACCAGGATTGCAACAGTGAATACACTCGAACATCTACATTTATGGTAAGTGTACACAACTGTACTATGTTCTTCATGTTTCACTGTTGCGGTCATCACACTTGGGTTGATTCCCAAAGCTGAAGAATGGGTGGAGACAGTCAAGAAGAGTTGGATCTGGCCAATATGCCCTGCAGGACAGCGGCTGCAAAGCCCACACTGGATCTGGAAAAGACAGGCAGGTGGTAATGTTTGGTGAAGGTATGGGCAGAACTCAAGTTGCAGCTTCCAGAATGTCCCTGGTAGGGACTCCTGAGAAAGGCTGTAGAGGTTAAAGTTGCCCTAGAGGGTGGTTTCCCTTGGTGTTTGTAACAGAAATAGATAAACTGCGCTATCCATTTGGAGATGGTTTGTTTTGATATGGCCTTGCCCTCTGGCCCTGGTGCATAGCTGACTAGTAACTGGTCAGATTTCCTAAAGGGCTTAGTCCTATCAAGGTAGAATCTGAGCTGTCTGTGCACATCTAAAGAGTGCAGGATCATTTCCCCCTTATTTTGAGGATTAGGAAAAAAGGTGGGCAAATGGATAGATTGGTTGAGAGCCACACTGGACACCACTTTAGACATGAAAATTGGATTAGTCCTGAGGGAAACCTTGTCAGCATGAAAAATGATGAAGGGTTCCACAGACATAAGGGCTTGTAGCTTAGACACTCTTCTAGCTGAAGTGATGGCCCGAAGCAAGGCTGCATTCCAAGAGAGGAATTTTAACTCTGCTGATGCTGCAGGCTTAAAGGGGGAGTGGGGTAGCGTGAGCTTTTCCAACACAATGTTAAGGTCCCAAGCAGGGGTAGGGGCTCTTCTTGGTGACCTTAAGTTGTTAGCCCCTCTAGGAAACTGCTTGATGACAGGGTGTGAGAAGAGAGGTGGCTCAGAGCTGTAATGAGCAGAGATGGCAGAGGCATGGATCTTGATGGAAGAGGATAGGCCCCTGTGGAGTAGGTCTGCTAGGTAATCCAGGATGAGAGGTAAGGAGGTCTGTGCTGGATCCGTTCCTTTAGTCTGGATCCAGGAACAATACCTTTTCCACTTGTCAGCATAGGATTTTCTAGTACTGGGTCATCTGGCTTCACATGACATCCTGTACCTGCTTGCTTAGGCTGGCCACTAGGGGAGAAGTCAAGGAATAAGCCAGGTTGCAAGGTTCAGGGTCTGCAACTGCAAGAACTGTCCCTCCTGCTGGGTCAGGAGAATTGGGATCTGGGGGAGGTGCCATGGAGGCAACTGTGACAGACTGTGCAGTAGTGGGTACCAGTGTTGGCGTGGCCAGTCTGGGGCAATCAGGATTACCCTTGGTCTTTCTTCCCTTACCTTGAGTAATACTTTTGTAAGAAGTGGTAGAGAGGGAATTGCATTGATTGAGAGGTTTGCCCACTGGAAGGCTAGGGCATCCACTTTCCAGGCCTTACTGTGAGGTACCCTGGTGCAGAATTTGCTGAGTTGGTGGTTGTAGGGGGAGGCAAATAGGTCCACCTTCAGGGTACCCCATTTCTGTGTCACATGGCTGAAGGTGTTGTGGTTTAATTGCCACTCGTGGGTCTAGGAGATTTCTGCTCAAGTTGTCTACCAGAGAGTTTTGGTTGCCTGGCAGGAATTGAGCTTGCGGGTGAATATGCATGGCTGAGGCCTTGTTCCAAAGGGTCATGGCTAGCCTGCAGAGTGGGTTCCCCCCTACTTGTTGATGTACCACATCACTTGGTGTTGTCAGTTTTGATTAGCAGAGGCCTCGGAGAGAGTAGGGATCTGAAAGCTGTCAGAGCATGCTGCACAGCTAGCATCTCTTTTTGGTTGATGTGCAGATGAATTTCATTTGGGCTCCAGTGTCCTTGAATGCACCTGCCGTCCAGATGTGCACCCCAGGCATAGTCTGTGGTTAGGGTGTGGGCAGCGTGGGGTTGTGTAAAGGGAAGCCCCTTGTTGTGGTTGCATGCTGCTGCCCAGCAAAGGAACTCTTTCCTTAGACAAGGTATCATAGGTATGATAGTTTCCAGGTCCCAAGACCGTTGGCATCAAAGACTTAGGTCCCGAGACCGTTGGCATCAAAGACTTTTTAAGTACCACTGAATTTTCCTCATATGCAGTCTGGCATATGGAATCAGTAGAAAGCATGAGGCCATGAACCCTAGAGCTTGCAGCATTTTCCTTGTGGATAACTGGGTTCTAGTGGCCATATGATTGTCAGATATGCTTGTTTTCCTGGAGTAAGGAATGCCATCTGGGATGCTGTGTCCAAGCTTGCTCACAGGAATACAATTTTTTGACTGCGAACTAGTTTGAAATTCTTTTTGTTGATAGTGTACCCCAGGGAGGTTAGAAAGTCCTTTACAAATGTCAGGTGCTGCAACAGCTTTTCCTGATTGACTGAATCAGGCAATCATCCAAGTAAGGGAAAATGTAAATATTTCTCGGTCTGCAATAGGCAATGGCTGGAGCCAGGCATTTTGTGAAAACTCTGGGAGCAGTGGATAAGCCAAAGGGAGGTGCAGAGAACTGATAATGCATAGATCCTGCCCTGAAACGTAGACATTTCCTGCAGGAGTCCTTGACTGGAATGTGTAGATAGGTCTCCTTTAGGTCTAGGGTGGCTAACCAGGCATCTTTGGACAACATATGGAGAAGCTGAGGTAGGGTAGACTATTCTGAATTTTGGTACCACCAGGAAGGTGTTTAGAAGGGATAACTCCAAGACTGGGCACCAGGTGCCCTCTTTTCTATATACCAGGAAAAGTCTGGAATAAAAACCTTGGCCTACCTGTTCTGCAGGAACAGGTTGAATTGCCCTTATGAAGAGCAGGGACTAAACTTGGTTTTGTGTCTCTGCCCACTGGTTTGGAGGAAAGTCTGGGAACCCTTTGGGGGTTGTCAGTGTGTGGAAATACCCTGGGATACTATGTTGAGGACCCATTGATCATTGGTAATGACGGTCCAGTTTTTTGCATGGTGGGCAAGTTTTCTTCCTAGGGGCATGAGCAATTGGGAAGAGGTGAGAGGAGGAATTGAGAAGTCATTGTGAATTATTTCCATAAGGGGGTGGCTTAGCACTCCCTGTTTTAGAAGTGGAGGTAATCCATTACCTAGCTCTCTGCATATCCTGAGACTGTAGTCTGGGGAGTCGGTTTCCCCTAGGTCTAGTATGAGATGGCCTTGGAGGGGGCTGGAAAAGACCAATGTTTTGAGGGGCAATGCCTACTGAATCTTGGAGGCTGCACCTGCAAAAAATCTTTGACTGTCTGCATAGATTTAGCTTTTTCTTCCATCTTTTTTAAAACCTCTTCTGCTTTGGTGCCAGACAGATTGTCTTTGTTCAGAGGTGCGTCCAATAATTTTGATTTGACATGGTCTGGCAAGGTCTTCTCCTTAAGCCAGGCATGCCTTCTGAGCACAGACCCTGCGACTGCTGCCCTGCAGGATGCTTTTAGGGCGTCAAACCCAGATTGCAGGGAATGCTTGCCGACTTGGTTTGCACTGTGCATAAGCTCCTGTAATTCTTTATTTTCTGCACAGTCAGGGAAGGCAGATAACTTTTGCTTAAGTTCCATAGTATGTTGCTGGTATTTCTGCATGTAGAAATGACAATTTAATGTTCTAATGGCAAGAGTTGCAGAGGTGTATACTTTATTACCCCATCTGTCTAAAGCTCGGGAATCCCTGTCCGAGGTGGTGGGATTCTTAGCTGTAGTGGCTTTTAATCCTTTAGGTCCTTGGAAGATGACCTCTGGATCTGCAGTAGGACTTTTGAAAAGAAATGCGTGAGTCAGGGACTCTGTAGTACCCATCAGGTTTCCAGGAAGCAGGGGGTAAAGTATCAGGAGTTAGACTGGACTCCATAAAGACATCATCCACAACATCCAGAAAAGGAGAGATGGCCAAGGGTCGCTGCTGTGGTAAGTCTAAAAATTCCCAGAGTCTCTTTTTGGACTGTGGATGATCCTGGCATTCCCAAAGGAAATGCTCTCTCAATGTATGTAGGGTTTCACCAAAAGAAAAATCCCCTGGAGGAGAGGCAGAAGGAATGGATTCCTTTGCATCTGAATCCTCGTAGGCAGATAAGGGCATGTCTTCATAATCTGAAACCTCAGAGTTGTCGGGACTCTTGGTCAGATAAAGCTGCTGGGGACAAGTCTCTTTCTTTTAGCAGGGGAAGGCTGGCTTCCCCTAATCATCATAATCAGATATTCTGCCAGTTTAAGCATCTGTGACTGTGGCAAGGAAGCAGGCGCTGGAGTTTGGGTCGTCAGTTTTTTAGGCGTAGCTCATACTCTTGGCCTTAGATACTCGGTAGTTTTAGACAGAACTGAAGACGCAAAAGAAGTCATCAGTTTGTGTTGAATATTGGTACTACGAAGAACTTCCTCAGAAGCCGCTGCCTGCACAGCGGCTCTGGACCCATCCAAGGTAGAGACATCCGCAGGTTCCCTAGTCAAAGAAGAGTTTTGCAGCACACCGGACTCTGAACGGGCCTCGGTAGCGGCCTGTGAATCCATCAAAGTGGGCATCAGGGGCTGCGAAAGCACCTCACTGAGTACCGGCGAACTGGCGACTAGCTTAACTCATTAACCCCCGAGTACCGTCTCACAGTGCGCTGTGTGACGATAGGAACTGCAAGCAGTTAATCACCGAGTACCTTCTACTGAAGTCACAAACTGCAATGTAGATTTTTAATGTGAGTAGCATGTAAAACATGCTTAAATCGTAGTCTAACTTGTTCTTTACATCATATACCTACGATTCAATGTGTTTTTACATGCTGCTCACATTGAATTTTTTGAAGAAAATCAGCTTGTAAAGCGGTCGATTATGCAAGCGGTGGCAACCAATAGGATTATCGCAATCCAAGCCACCACTTGCATAACGCCTCCACCCAAAATCTTAATTTCTTTTGTTCTCCCTGAATAAAGAGAGGGTCCAGCAGCAGGCATTTCCTTTCTTTTTTCTGACATTTGTAGATTCTACCTGCTGCTGGAGCCCTCTATTTACTGATCAGAATCGGAGCCACCTGTTTGGCGGTTTTTGCTTCGAAGGTCTCTTGTTTTAATTTTACCGGCGACAAGAACTGCTTCTTACTGCTGAATTAATTTAGCCTGTGGTAAGGTAAGCTGACATTATGTAGGCTAGGGTAGTGGGTTTCATTCTTGTATTTTTTGATTGCAAGTGCGTGCGGAGACAATGAAGTGTGTATGTGTGTATGCAGAAGTGCCTGCTTGTGTGTATGAGAGAGCGATCGGTTCCTGAGTGAATGCAGAGTGTGTGTATGAATGTAGAAGTGCCTGCTTGTATGTATGAGAGAGCGATCGGTGAATGAATGAATGCAGAGTGTTTGTATGTATGTAGAAGTGCCTGCTTGTATGTATGAGAGAGCGATCGGTGAATGAATGAATGCAGAGTGTATGAATGAAGAAGTGCCTGTGTGTGTGTATGAGAGAGTGAATGGTGAATGAATGAACGCAGAGTGTTTGTATGCATGTAGAAGTGCCTGCTTGTATGTATGAGAGAGCGATCGGTGAATGAATGAATGCAGAGTGTGTGTATGAATGTAGAAGTGCCTGCGTGTGTGTATGAGAGAGCGATCGGTTCCGGAGTGAATGCAGAGTGCTTGTATGCATGTAGAAGTGCCTGCTTGTATGTATGAGAGAGCGATCGGTGAATGAATGAATGAATGCAGAGTGTTTGTATGAATGTAGGAGTCCTTGCATGTGTGTATGAGAAAGTGATCGGTTCCGGAGTGAATGCAGAGTGTTTGTATGAATGTAGAAGTGCCTGCGTGTGTGTATGAGAGAGTGAATGGTGAATGAATGAATGCTAAATACTTTTATATTGGGATGTGTTCAAATGTGTGACCAAATTTTTGAAAGCAAGTAATGTCTGAGGAAATGTTGGGAACTGGTTTATTTTGGGTTGCAAATGCATGACTGCCCACCATCAACATTGCAAGCACGACTACCACAAAAAATAAATGGTCTGGAAATGAATTAACAAAATTTTTATTAGGGACTGCACCCTCCATGTCACCTTTTCTTTTAATGCTACCCAGAAAATCACACGAAATCTAAGAGAAGTGAATCCAGTGCATTTGTAATTCCTCTGAGGCGGTGGATCTTCCAAAGTAGAATATTTAAAAGACCAGCAATATGAGGTCATAACCTTCATACTGGGGAATGTATGAGGGTATAGTTAAATCCCCTGGAAAAATATTTCTCTTAAAACTGTTATAGTTTGAATATGTTGCAAAGGCATACTAGACAGCAAACAGTAATCTGGTCCGCAGAGCATTCCTTGAACATTCGTAAAACAAAGTAAACCTTCGGGAACTGATACAGAAAGAGAACTGTCCATACTGTAATTGGGGAGTTAATTTACAATGTACATCTCAGGCTGAAACTAGTTAATATTGTATGGAAGCAACACGCAGAAAGCAGTTGAGAAAAAGAGATTTCATTGAAAAAATAGTGGATAGCTGATTTGGATAATGTAATGAATGTGACGATATCTGAAATTAATGTACGAGTAAAATGTAAAGAGAGGAAGAAAACCATTTGGATGTATTACAGGTACAGTGGACTGGGGGGTTAAAAGCAATGGTTGAAGAGGAGGGTTTTAAAGTGGGTTATTTGGAATAAGAAGGAATACACTGAATGTAGTTAAAGGACTAATGTGAGAATGATGAATTTCATTTAAAATGAAGAAACTTCAGAAGAGACCGAATGTACAAGCGTGTCATCAACGATGAAATTGAAATATGTTTGTATGTGTATTGAAGCTTCATGAACACTTACAGAAGGGGTAGTAGATTGAGCCAAAGAAAAGAAGGATTGTAAGCATATAGAAATAAAGAGTATTAATTGAAAGTAAATGAGGTCGCTTTAAAGTTTGTGGTAATAGAGAAATTCTCTGCTTGTTAATTTATAACATCTGTGTCTCTAATCTTAACTTTTTAATAAATGCGTCAATGAATTCTGAGCACCAAAAGTGTTTTGTACATGACTTTTTGTATCCCCTCCTCAATACTCTGTGTAATATATTATTTAACTCCCCTATCTTCATTAGCACTCTTCAAGAAAAATCTTGATGACTGGATAGGAAATAGGAAATAAACCCTGAGGATCACTTCTGTATCTCTGCTTACGTAGGCCCTTGAGCAGATAGCCTAGTACCCACCTATGAACCTATGCTTGTATGTATGAGAGAGCGATCGGTGAATGAATGAATGAATGCAGAGTGTTTGTATGAATGCAGAAGTGCCTGTGTGTGTGTGTGTATGAGAGAGTGAATGGTGAATGAATGAATGCAGAGTGTTTCTATGCATGTAGAAGTGCCT
This sequence comes from Protopterus annectens, assembly GCF_019279795.1. Lineage (NCBI taxonomy): Eukaryota > Metazoa > Chordata > Ceratodontiformes > Protopteridae > Protopterus > Protopterus annectens. The sequence goes on along the minus strand of NC_056731.1, from coordinate 1,117,235,986 downwards.
GCTTGTATGTATGATAGAGCGATCGGTGAATGAATGAATGCAGAGTGTTTGTATGAATGTAGGAGTCCTTGCATGTGTGTATCTGACCTGTGTGCTGTGATGCTGTATGCTCTTTTAATGCCTGTTTGTTCAAGTCAGTAACACACTTCTGACATTATTATATATTTCAATTCTTGTTACCAACTGCATTAATTTTGTGGATGACTATATCCCACACGCAGTCTCAGTGATTCTGATGAAAACCCAGTCTCTCCAGCAAGTGTTGTCAAGTTGTGCCTTCTTCACTCTGCAGAAGCCATAAAGACAGCTATGATATGAGGAAAGATTAGATGTAAACCATAGCTGTCTGGGAACAGTAGGATGCCTATGAAAAACATAATGAAGCCTTGGGTATACACCTCAGGGCATGGCTATACAGGGATAGGAATCCAGTAATGTCACAATACATGTTCTAGTATGGCTTCAAGCTCATGAATTACTACTGCTACCACAGTTCTGAGCTTTAGAATCAAACATGGCATCTTAGCAAGAAAAATTACATACAAGTACTCATTTCACCAACTATATGCTAATTTATTTACTAATCCTTTGATGACCAGGTTAGTCCCACTAAGTTGGTGGCCTCTTTTCAGAGAATTTTCCCCTATGGTAATCAAAAATTTAAAATATGGAAAAATATGCACAAGTCTGTTTAACTCATTGGATTTCGGCTCAGAGGATGCTAATTACTGAAGTTGGGTTTGTTTTTCTCGTGCGTCTTTAGACTGTTGCTCTAAAAAGATACAGACCTGCTGGTCATCAGATTTTTGATACGTTTCAGATCTTCTCTTAGGTTTGACTCCATTCCAATAAACAATATGTTGTTACTTTAACTGCTAGGTACCCTTGAATTACTAGTTTTTTTTTTTCCATAAACATGTGTGGAAACTGGTATCTATTGTTTACGTTTGTGGAACAGCTATGTTTCATTATATACTTTGCAGTTTCTTTGGATATTTCTGCCCTTTTATTACTCTCTACAGGCAAACCTGCCGATTCATATGCAGTCCTTTTCTTGCTTTCAAATTGTGCACTGCCTTGGAATCATGTACCTGTTTTTTTTTTTTTTAACAACCACGACACAGACTTGTTTAGGTGGTCCCTGCTTCATTCAGTCTTGATAGACTGGAGGTGTTTCATTTTGGCTCTTGTGCATACGTGGACATACTACTCAAGTGGTCACATAGCAAATGTTTCGTTTTGGTGCTTGTGCATACTTGACAGGGCTAGTTTTGTAAATTCCACTCAGTTTATTTAGTTGTGATGGCAGGAAGTATTTCTTACAGAGATAATTAAGGAGGAATTTAGTATATTTATGGTAAACAGCAGCTCGGATATACTAATGAAGGGGTCATTGGGGGGAATGTTTCATTTGGTTCATGTGCATACTTGGAAGGGCTGCTGAAGGGGTTGTCGATGGAAATGTTGCATTCTGTTGCATGTACATAGTAGGACAGACTGCTGAAGGGGTCAATGGGGAGATGTTTCATTTTTGTGCTTGTGCATACTCTGACATCAGATAAAGAAGTTACGTGCTCACCATAATATTCCATCTCTGCTGTCCTTTTTTTTCATTCTTCATCAACTACCTACACTCCGAACCCCCTGACTTATTTATATATATATATATATATATATATATATATATATATATATATACATACACACACACACACACACACACACACACAAGTTAAAATACCAGGTTTTTGTGTCAGCACAAGCCTCAGACTAGCATTCATTATCCACGCTTAACCAAAATATATATATATATATATATATATATATATATATATATATATATATATATATATATATATATATATATTGCTAAACATATAGATATGTCCTTGGATTGGACTCAATAAAAACTATATGATTTTCAGACTTCATACCCTTCAGAACATGCTTACTGTGACATTATCTGCTTAGTATAAGACCAATATATATAAAATCTGTTCCTGTTTTGGGTTTCTGTCTCCGATTGTTAAACTAAGAGATTGAGAGTCAGGAGAGATGCAAAAAGTTTGCAATATATTTTGGGCATTTTTCCTGGCTTTGTCAGTCGTGTGCGGTATTTAGATGCGAAGAAGGGCTCAGTAATAAATAAGTGTTATACTATTTGGAAATTATGATTTTATGGAAATTATGATTTTTTTCATATTTTGGTAAATAACTTTGCATGACAGCATCTGAATGTGATATGTAATACCTCATTTTGAAAACAGTGTTGATAGCTCTAACATGGGAAAAGAATGGTGCCTGCATGTTGTACTCGTGTGCAGATATCAGTTTGTTTCGGACTTAGGTTATCCAAATTATTTTTTTTTCATATTTAGGTAAATAACTTTACAAGGGCATATCTGAATGTGCTAGTTAATACCTCATTTTGAAGACAGTATTGCTGGCTCCAACATGGTACAAGAATTGTGCCTGTATGTTGGACACATGTGCAGATATCAAAGTTTGTTTCGGACTTAGGTTATGGAAATTATGATTTTTTTTTCATATTTTGGTAAATAACTTTGCAAGGGAGCCTCTGAATGTGCTAAGTAATACTCATTTTGAAGACAGTATTGCTGGTTCTAATATGGTAAAAGAATTTTCCCTGTATGTTTGACAAATGTGCAGATATCAAAGTTTGTCCGAGACTTATGGTTATGGAAATTATGATTTTTTTCATATTTTGGTAAATAACTTTGCAAGGGAGCATCTGAATGTGCCAAGTAATATCTCATTTTGAATACAGTATTGCTGGTTCTAACATGGTAAAATAATTGTGCCTGTATGTTTACAGTTTGCTTGCTGAACTGTGACTGCTTTGTATTGTCACAGATATTCACATTTCTAACCAAATTACATACCTCGAACTGCTGGTTTATTTGCTGTCCATAGCATCTCTCATAAGCTTTATCTATCAAACAGCATAGAAGTGTATAGAGAAAAACAACTTGTCTTTCTAGAATCCAACCCTGTAACATAACCTGGACTTCCTCTATGCATTTTCGAGAGAGGGCCTTCACCCTGACTTGAATAGATTTTTTGTGATTATAACAAAAGGTAATAGTCTTGGACACCCATTTGAAAATGATCCGTTCTGCAACACTGTCCATTCCTACCATCACAATAAATAAACAATTGCTCCAGATATTCTGAATGATTTAGTTTTGCCTAGAAGTTACCCATGTTATTACTTGCTGACTACTACCTGCATGGAGCTATGTTATATTTTGGGGATTTTTCTGGCCTTTGTCAGTAATGTGTGCAACTTGTGTGGGAGGAAGGGCTAAGTGTAATACTATTTTACTGAATTACTGTATTACATAACAGCTGCACAAGGAGATAATGATTACCTACTCAACAGGTGATGTGCAGCAATTATCACCTGTGTCAGAGCATGCATACCTTTCCAGTAATGAAAGGCTGGTCATTATCACCTTAGCACTAAGTCAGTTACAATATAGCACGGAGTCATTATCACTTTTCAGGTAAAACTATCAGGAGCTATCACTGTTATTTATATAAGTGCAACTCGTTATCACATTGATGAATGCACAAGCCAGATTGTGTTTTTTTTTCTCTGCTTCTAGTCATTGCAAGCCACCCCCTCCATTCTTCAACTACCTAACCTCTGAAACCCCTTATTTTATATATAATGTCCATCTATATGTATGTGTATACATGTGTGTGTGTGTGTGTGTGTGTGTGTGTGTGTGTGTGTGTGTGTATATATATATATATATATATATATATATATATATATATCTAATTTATATATATATATCTATATATATATCTATATATATATATATATATATATATATATATATATATATATAGTGTGTATGTGTGTGTATGTATATATGTATATATATATATATATATATATATATATCATATGTGTGTGTGTATATATATATATATGTATATGTAATATATAATCTATATATACACACACAGACATATATATATATATATCTGTATTTTCACGAATAACATACAGATATAAGTATCCATTTTATTAATGTAGTTCATATCTTTGTGAATTAATGTAACTGAACCACATATAATGAACAAACTATCACTACATACTGCATGTTGTGTTGCTTTTCAGCTGCCTCTGTGCAGGTGAGTAACATTATATTCTATACTATTGTGTTTTTCAGCTTTGCATTCACCCGACATCACATTTCTCAGTGAAGATGTCATCTGCTAAGAAGTTAACCGACGTTTACGTGGGCGAGGATACTGATTCGGACAGTAATACCAGTAGGTCCGAAATGGAATTGGATCTTGATGCACAGCATAAGCCAAACCAGAGTGAGGATGACGATTATGATGCCGATGATCATATTCCACTGGCACGTCTGCGTGAGAAGGCTATTACTGCTGATAAAGATGCCCCTGTCCCAGCGATTCCTGACAGACCCCTACCCTCTACCCCCGCGCTCTCTACTCTTGATCAAACAGACCACGACAGTGAGGATGACATGCCACTAGCCCAGCTAAGGTACGATTGCACACACAATAGTGGTCATCAACTTGAATCAGATTTTGACACAGAGGATGAATTGCCTCTGAGTTACGGCAAGGACGTGGCCCGAGTGACAGACCTTTGCAGTCCTCCATCACCCAAGCCAGGCCTAGTGCTGAAGAGGAAGCGGATATGCTTCCTACTATACATGAGCTCAGGCATAGTCCACAGCAGGTTTATTCAGATGGAGAAAGTCCACTGGATCTGAGCCGAAGTAGCTCCTTGTCAAGCAAGGATCTGAGTGTGCCGCAATATGGAATTTGTGCGAGTACTCCACTCAGAAGTTAGTACAAACCAGTGAGTAATGTAACTGATCACAGGGTACCATCTCTTAAACACCCAGTAGTTTCCATTCAAAACTGTGGGAGGCTAATGAAAAAGGCACGGCGATCATGCCCACCACAAAACTTATCATGGGAGAAACGCCCAACACCAGTTCACATCGATGATTTTGTGTGTCCAGTCGGCCCAGTCACCAACCTGGACTCAGACAGCACAGAGGTGGACTTCCTCAATTCGATGTTCCCAGAGGAACTGTACTCGCTTATTGCTGATGAAACTAACCGCTATGCTGCACAGAGGCAGGCTGCAGCAGGCAAGGTTGATAAGCGGTGGAGTCCAGTTTGTCCTGGAGACATACGCACATTTCTAGGTGTCAGAATATACATGTCTATTGTACATGTTCCAAAATACAGGCAGTACTGGGAAACGCACCATCTGTATGGTCATTTCCCAATAGCAGAGTACATGACCCGGGAGAGGTTTGAAAAAAATCAGCAGTATTTTCACTGCAATGACAAAAACCTCAGACGACCACAGGGCTGTGTGGGTCATGACAAGCTCCATCATGTACGGCCAATACTGGATGCCGTACTTCATGCATGTAGGACACAGTATAATGTGCATCGTGAGGTGGCAGTAGATGAAGCCATGGTCGGCTCCCGTGGACGTCTGACATTTAGACAGTTTATGCCTGGCAAGCCGGAGAGGTATAGCATTAAGGTATGGGTGCTAGCTGACTCACATAATGGTTATGTGCATGAATTCCAGGTATACACTGGAAAGGCAGAGCAGACCACAGAGGTTGGACTGGCACACAGAGTTGTGGTCGACCTAACACAGGGGCTGATTGGAAAGAAGCATCACATTTACTTTGACAACTTCTTCTCATCTGTCCCTCTGGTACAGCAACTGCTGCAGGACGGTCTGTACTGCTGTGGAACCATGCGCACCAATAGGTCTGGATGGCCTGTAACATTCAACCGACAAGCCATTGGTAAAGCACCTCGAGGGTTCTACAAGCAGCTGCAGAGTGGACCATTGCTTGCAACTGAATGGAAGGATAGCAACCCAGTATTTCTGCTGCCAACTAATAGTAACCCAACCTTGGCAGTCTCCAGCATACGCAGGAGACAGCACGATGGAACAAAAGCTGCAGTGCCATGTCCACCAGTTGTAAACATGTACAACCCATACATGAATGGGGTGGACAGAGCAGATCAGCTCAGGACGCAGTATCCAACTGCTCGAAAGGCAAGGAAATGATGGCTGTACTTGTTCTGGTTCCTATGGGATGTGGCCATAGTGAATGCTTACATTTTATTCCGTGAGAGTGCTAGCCACCAGCAGCTTTCATGTTCTGGCCGTTTTATTGCGGCAAGCCAGCTACAGTTTAGAAGACACCTAGGCATGCACCTCCTGACCACCTACAAGAAAAGGAAAAGATGCATAGAGATTACCATCCCAGAGCCCATGACACAATTTGAACAAGGCTCACACTTTCCAGTGAAATGGCGGAAGGCACGATGCAAAAACTGTGCCATCAAGGGTAAACGTGCTGAACCATCATGGGGATGCCCAACCTGCAAGAATAACCTATGTATGGAATGCTTTAGTGAGTACCATGGCCATAAGAGTCTAGCAGACTGCTGACAGCAGTAAGATGTGCAGAGCACACTATACAACAAAGTTGTGACCAGGCTGTTGGGTCCATTGCTGAATGGGCACATGTAAAGAGAAAAGGCAGAGGTAAGGCAGACTGCTGACACTGAAGGAGGTCATGAGACCATACTGGTATCAGCAGTCTGAGTGGGCAGCCGGCACAGCTATGGGACACTACAGATAACGAACATCTGGAGCCCCATGCCTGTCCTTGGCATATTAGTGGAGCGGTGGTCCTTACCCTGCTTTTTCTCTTTACATGTGCCCTGGCTGGGCACCCTTGTCAGTGTCTACCCATGCTTTATTTCAGATAAGATAAGATAAGACTGTCTTATGCTGTTCTGGGAGTCACTGGAAAGGGAGCAGCCAAAAACCTTATGCTGTCCCATCGCTGAATATTGTGTTGCTGGGTGCATCACAGGGTGCATACCCAGCCAGCATGGATCTTGTGATCCACCGGGATCGCACTTGGGAACCCGGAGACTCTACAGCACAGTCCCATAGTGCTGCTGTCCTCGGTAAGCATGGGCTTGGGTGTGCCACTGTGATGTAATGCAAATACATGCAAAAAGACACAGCCTGGGTCAGTCTTGGTCTTTTGACATGTTGCCTTGATGTAGCTCTCCACTCAGTCTCCCTCCCTTTAGGTGTAGTCAGTGTATGTAGGTGAGAGTAGTAAATGTATGAAGGTCAGGACAGCAATTAGTGAGTTACTTCAGTCCCTCATCCCTTAGGTCCATTGCTGAATGGGCACATGTAAAGAGAAAAGGCAGAGGTAAGGCAGACTGCTGACACTGAAGGAGGTCATGAGACCATAGTGGTATCAGCAGTCTGAGTGGGCAGCTGGCACAGCTATGGGACACTACAGATAACCAACATCTGGAGCCCCATGCCTGTCCTTGGCATATTAGTGGAGCGGTGGTCCTTACCCTGCTTTTTCTCTTTACATGTGCCCTGGCTGGGCCACCCTTGTCAGTGTCTACCCATGCTTTATTTCAGATAAGATAAGACTGTCTTATGCTGTTCTGGGAGTCACTGGAAGGGAAGATGTTCACTGGTTCAGAAGGGATGGCATTCTGAGGAGGGCATTGCGTTCTTCTTGACCAACCTCCACAGTGGCGTGAGGAGAGCCATGCATGACTGTGAGAAGAATGGAAAACACCCATGACCAAGTCAGACCAGTATAGTAAGTAAAACACTATTATGAAATGTGTTGTGTAAAATTAATTTCTCTGAGCTTGGCAAATAACTATTATGGAAATTATGATTTTTTTTTTCATTTTTTGGTAAATAACTTTGCAAGGGAGCATCTGAATGTGCCACGTAATATCTCATTTTGAAGACAGTATTGCTGGTTCCAGTATGGTAAAATAATTGTGCCAGTATGTTTGACACATGTGCAGATATCAAAGTTTGTATGAGACTTATGGTTATGGAAATTATGATTTTTTTCATATTTTGGTAAATAACTTTGCAAGGGAGCATCAGAATGTGCCAAGTAATATCTCATTTTGAAGACAGTATTGCTGGTTCTAATATGGTAAAATAATTTTGCCTGTATGTTTGACACATGTGCAGATATCAAAGTTTGTTTTGGACTTAGGTTATTAAAATTATGATTTTTTTCATATTTTGGTAAATAACTTTGCAAGGGAGCATCTGAATGTGCTAAGTAATACCTCATTTTGAAAAGATTATTTATAGTTCTAACATGGTAAAATAATGGTACCTGTATGTTGTACTCCTAGGCAGATATCAAAGTTTGTTTCCGACTTAGGTTATGGAAATTATGATTTTTTTCATATTTTGGTAAATAACTTTGCAAGGGAGCACCGCATTATGTGAAGTAATGCATCATTTTGAAGACAGTGTTACTCCTTACAACATGGTAAAAGAACTGTGTCTAGGCACTGTACACGTACCGATATCACAGTTTGTTTAGTCTTGTACGAATATGAAAATTATACATTTACAATACTTATTATTATTATGCCCATATATTTGCGAGGGAGCATGGTAATCACACAAATGATGCGTCATTTTGAAGCTGACATTCAGATGCACAACTTCTACACTGATATGTAGGCTCTGTCTGTTACAGGTGATGAGATATTATGCTTTGTTTATTTATCAATTATGATAAATAATATACTAATCATATTTCTGTGAATATCTCATGAAAGGAGCATCAGACAGTTATGGTTAAAGTATATTTTTAAAGCTGACATTCATACTAACAAATTAAATTCAAATTGTATGGGTCTGCATGGTACATAGACCAAGATATTGTGCTTTGCTTTTCCAAAAAGTTAAAAATATTGCACAATATCAGCATTCCTTGCCAAATATTTAATTATGACTTTGATATACACTATCAACATTTACACTGTTGGAAAGGTCAGTGTCTGCTGAACAATTTTCGTGTTTACATTTTTAGTGTAGCTCTTATAGTTAAAGAGTTATGAGCATTTGTTTTCTGTATAGTATTACAAATGGATTTTCTGAAAATGAGCTCAGGCTGCAGTTGTTCCTATGGTGGAATTAAGCAGGCAGCTTTTCCTGAGCTGCTCTGGAGTGAATGAGTTAACGGAAGCGTTGTCAGCAGTTTTGGACCTGTGCAGTCTGTCTCTGTCTTTATCCTTACTTTTTTTGGAAGATCAGTAGTTAGATGGCTTACCGAAGCAATTTTGGAATACGAAGATTGAGAACGAAAGTATTCAGCTAGAATAAGGGCCTGACGGCGAATAGTTTGGGCGTTGAACAAAGCACAAAACTGACAGTGAGGTATGTCGTGGTCTTGGCCTAAACAGGTGACACAGTAAGAATGGACATCTCGGTGTGGTATTTGCTTTCAACAGGCGAGACAATTTTTTACTTTTTCTGACATCGGTTAGAGCAAATAAAAAGGATCCCCAATGGGGTACTTAGCTTTAGAAGACTTCAAGATGATTCAGTTTTGGAAACGAAAACTCAGGTAGCAGCCGACCGGCACTCATGCGAACTGCTTCTGCTTCAGGCTCCTCGGCAAGAAAGACTGATGTAATGGTGTTGGCTGCCTGTTTTTATACTACTGACGACTTGACATCAGTTCTGAAGCGACAGCAAGCGACTCAGAAATAGTAAGCCTCTGGTATTCGGGCCAACTGAGTGCTACCCCTGGCAGGATAACCAAGTGTGATGACTGCAACAGTGAAACATGAAGAAAGTACAGTTTTGTACCTACCATAAATGTAGATGTCCGATAGGAATGCATCTGCAGTCCTTACAAATGGGTTGTCCTGTCGTCAGGCAGCCCTTCGGTCGGCCGGATTCCAAAGTCTGGGTCTGGCCTCGGCTGGTTTCGCACTTCACCCGACGTCATAGCTGCAGTTATTCGGGTATAAAGGCATCAGCCGACGCCATTTTCCTCAGTGTTTCTTGCCCCAGATGCCAGGTGCCCTCTTGGATGGCTAAATTTGGATAAATGCCAATGTTTCCAAATAGTAGAGAGCAAACACATAAAATAAGCATGTATGTACATATATACAAACAAATACACCATAATAGATCCCCCCCAAGCTAGCTGAAGGATGGCAAATACCCTAGGAGTACCACAGAGGGGAAGGTGGGTGGGTAATCCTGACTGCAGATGCATTCCTACCGGACATCTACATTTATGGTAGGTACAAAACTGTACTATGTCCTTCAAGGATGCATCTGCAGTCCTTACAAATGGGTAGAATACCATAGCTAAACTAGGGGAGGAGGAAAAAATGAAAGATTATGGTGTAGTTAGGATCCCTTGCAAAACAGCAGTGGCAAAACCTGCTCGGGATCTAGAGTATAAAGGTAAATTATAATGCTTGGCAAATGTATGCACGGAGCTCCAAGTAGCAGCTTCTAAAATGTCCTTGGTAGCCACTCCTCGTAAGAAGGCTGTGGTAGTGGCTGTTGCCCTTGTAGAGTGAGGCCTGATGTTCTCTGGAGTTTTCTTTCCATGGTAGGAGTAACAAAATCTAATGCAATTTCCTATCCACTTGGAGATTGTCTGTTTTGAAATTGCTTTTCCTTCCCTTCCTGTTGCATATGCTACCAGTAGCTGGTCAGTTTTTCTATTGCCCTTGGTCCTGTCCAGGTAATAGCGTAATTGTCTATGCACATCCAGGGTATGTAATAGTCTTTCTCCCCTGTTCTGTGGGTTAGGGAAGAATGTAGGTAGGTGGATAGCCTGATTTAAGGAAACTCTGGAAACCACCTTAGGCATAAAGGAAGGATTTGTTCTCATGGACACTCTATCTTGATGGAAGATCAGGAAGGGTTGTACTGCCATTAATGCCTGAAGTTCAGAGACCCTTCTTGCTGAAGTGATTGCCAGCAGGAAAGCAGTCTTCCATGATAAGTATTGCAATTCTGATGTTGCTGCTGGTTCGAAAGGAGGAAGTGTCAATTTTTCTAGCACAAAGTTCAAGTCCCATGCTGGTAATGGTGGCTTCCTAGGAGGCTTTACATTTTTAATTCCTCTCAGAAACTGTCTTAGCAGAGGATGTGAGAAGACAGGAGGATCCAAGTCGTACTCTGCTGAAATAGCTGATGCATGAATCTTGATGGAGGAGTAGGACATGCCTGTGTGGAAGAGCTCTGCCAAATATTCCAGAATGTTGGCTATGTTTACCAGTGACACATCTTCTCCTTTTTCAGTACTCCAAATGAGATATCTTTTCCATTTTGCCGAGTAATTTTTTCTTGTTGAGGGTCTGCGAGCCTCAAGGATAATGTCTTTAACCCTTTGGGATAAATTTGGGTTAATTGGTCTTATGCAATGTTCCAGGCAGTCAACTGCAGAGTTTTCAGGTTGGGATGCAGATTGTTGTAATTGTTCTGTGTTAACAGCAAGGGAACCAGGGGAAGTGGCCAAATTTGTTCCAGAGACATGCTCCTCCGTAATGGGTACCAGTGTTGCCTTGGCCAGTCTGGAGCTATCAGAATGATCCTTGGACGGTCCTCTTTGATCTTCAATAGCACTTTGTGCATCAAAGGAAGTGGTGGAAATGCGTATGCTGCCAGGTTTTTCCAACTGAAGGATAGGGAGTCCACCTTCCAAGCAAGTGGGTGGTACGTCCTTGTGCAGAATTTCTTTAGTTGGTGATTGTGTGGGGATGCAAATAAGTCTATTTCTGGGAGTCCCCATTTTTTTGTAATGGTTTTGAAGATGTCCGGATGCAGCATCCATTCGTGGGCATCCGTGGTTGTCCTGCTTAAAATGTCTGCTAGGATGTTTTCTTTTCCTGGTACAAAAATTGCTTTCAACTGTATGTTGTAGCTCAGGGCCACATTCCAGAGATCCAGTGCCATCCGCAAAGAGGGTATGAGTGTGTGCCTCCCTGTTTGTTGATGTACCACATAACTGTGGTGTTGTCTGTCCTTACCATCAGTAGGCCTTGCTGAAGGAATGGTCTGAATGCCTGAATTGCCAGTTTTACTGCCAGCATTTCCTTTAGGTTTATGTGTAGGTGCAGTTGGTTTTGAGACCATAAGCCTTGTATGCACTTGTCCAGCATGTGTGCCCCAACCGAGGTCTGAGGCGCCTGTCGTGATGGTTTGGCTTGGTTGAGCACTGTGAAAGGGCAATCCTGTGTTTGATTGACAAGCCTGAGCCCACCACAGGAATTCTTGCTTCAGGCATGGAATAATGGGAATCTGGGTTTCCAAGCTGTGCTTGTGTTGAGACCATAAATTCCTTAGGTACCACTGTAGTTTTCTCATATGCAGCCTGGCATGAGGAACCAATATTATGCAGGATGCCATGAATCCCAAGGCTTGCAGAACTTTTCTTGCTGTCAGATGGTTCTGTTTTGTTAAGGCCAGGAAGTAGAGAGGTAGCTGCTTCTGTTTTTCTACTGTTAGGAATGTCATTTGCCTTGTTGTGTCCAACTCTGCACCCAAAAAGGTTATTCTCTGGGATGGTATCAGTCTTGACTTTTTTAAATTGACTGTGTATCCCAGGGCTTGTAGCAGATAAATGACCCTTTGTAAATCTTCTGCTAGCTTGCTTTCGTTGTCCGCTTGTATCAGGCAGTCGTCCAGGTATGGGTAGATTTGGATTCCCTGAAGCCTGCAATGAGCAATTACTGATGCCAGGCATTTCGTGAACACTCTGGGCGCAGTAGATAAGCCAAAGGGCAATGCTGAGAATTGATAAGGCTCTGATCCTGCAAGAAATCTGAGGTATCTTCTGCAGTTTGGTCGTATGGGGACGTGCAGGTATGCCTCCTTGAGATCTAGAGTCACCAGCCAAGACTCCTTGCCCAGCATGGGAAGAAGCTGCTGTAAGGTCAGCATTTTGAATTTTGGAACATTAAGGAATGTGTTTAAAGCGGACAAGTCGAGAATAGGTCTCCATGTGCCTTCTTTTCTTGGTACCAGGAAGAGTCTGGAGTAAAATCCCTTCCCTTGATCCATAGATGGTACCTTTTCTACAGCTTTCATCCTTAATAAAAGAGATATTTGTTTTAGTGCTTCTGACTTTTGATCTGGAGGTAGGTTTGGCATTCCTCTCTTCCCTGGTAGAGTATGGAAGTGAAACCTGTAACCTTGGTCTATTATCTGTAAAATCCACTTGTCTCTTGTGATGTAATGCCAGTTTGTCGTAAATAAGGCTAGCTTCCCGCCTAAGGGTGCTTGTAGTTGTTCCCTGGTAGGCGGTGCCAGAGCCAAGTCACTGTGATTGACCAGTAGTTGTGGTGGTGGCTGTGCCTCGCTGGTTGTTGCCCTGCCACTGACGTCCTCTGTAAGCACCCCTGGATTGGCTTCTGCCTCTTGAACGCCTATTCCTGCCTCTCTGAGTTCTGGAGGAGTCTGGAAAGGACCAATTCTTGGAGGGCCAATTCCTGCTAAACCTCGGTGGTTGGACCTGCAAGAAATCTTTTACTGTTTGGACAGATTTTGCCTTCTCTTCCATCTTCTTCAGTACTTGTTGTGCAGGAGAGCCAAACAAATTAATCTTATCCATAGGAGCATCTAATAGTTTTGATTTGACATGGTCTGGTAAGGCCTGTTCTTTTAGCCATGCATGCCTTCTGATGACTGTGCCAGTCATGGCTGATCTAAAGGAAGCCTCCAGTGCATCATAGCCGCATTTTAGGGAATGGTTACTGACTTGTTGAATGTTATGTACCATTTCCTGCACATATTTTTTGTCTACTGTTTCATCTGAGGACACTTTTTTGGTTAACTGATCTAGTAAAAATTCTTGATACTGCATCATGTGAAATTGACAGTTCAAGGCCCTAGCTGAAAGAGTAGCAGAAGTGTAAACTTTTTTACCCCATCTCTCTAAGGACCTGGATTCCCTTTCAGAGGGGAGGGGTTTTTTGGCAGAGGTGGCTGCTACAGCCTTAGGCCCTTGGGAGATAGTCTCTGGATCTGCAAGGGGAGCCTTATATAAGTGATAATGAGTGTCCGGGACCCTGTAGTATCTATCGGGCTTAACAGGGGCCGGGGGCAGAGAATCAGGAGCAGTACAAGCATCATTAAATGCATCATCTACAACAGAAAGAACTGGAGGTATGGCTAAAGGCCTATGTTGTGGTAAATGCAGAAAAGTTCTAAGCCTTTTTCTGGAATCTGAAAAATCCTGGCCCTGCCACTGAAATTGTTCCCTCATAGCATGCAGGGTTTCCCCAAAGGAAAATTCCTCAGGCGGAAAGGCAGAAGGAATGGACTCTTCACCATCAGAGTCTTCATAAGGGGAGTATGGATCCTCTGGAGGGTCTGTATCAATTGAATCATCAGAGGAATCATCTGAAGACAGTGGCTCAGGGGGTTCTGCTCTAGGCCTCTTTTCTGGAGGAGGATGAGAGGCCCTGTCTGGTTGAGGTTGGGATCCTCGGATTAAAGAACTAGAGCTAGGCCTGTGAGAGGGGGGCTTTGCAGGCACAGATTTAGTAGTTTTAGCTGCTTTAGCCCTGGCAAAGGCCTTAATGGACATGGCTGCAGGTGGCCTAGCAGCTCCACGTGCAGGGCTGAAATATCCAAGGGAATAGTGTCTGATAATTCCTGAGAAACTGTAAAAGTAAGTGGGATATCAGAAGCCGATTCCACGAGGTTAGTAGAGGCCTCGGCTGGAGGAAGATTTTCAGCTGAAGGATGAACCGCTTGCTCGGTTTCAGCCGATAGCGAGACACTCGCGGTTGGCTTAACCGCGGTTTCGGCCGAAACCGCGGACCGCGAGTGTCGGTCCTTTTCCTTGCGTTTTTTAGAAATTTGCGAAGTCGGAGGATCCGACAGCATAATATAAGCAAATTCGGAGCTGAATAACTCCTCAGCAAACTCCGACCGGCGTCTAAGCGTCCGCCGGTTAAAAGAAGCACAGGCTAGACAAGCTGCGACGTCGTGGTCTGGGCCTAGACAAGGTAAGCAGTAAGAGTGGAAATCTTTATGAGGTATTTGTTTCCCACAAGTTAAACAGTTATTCACTTTTTCTGACATCGGCTGAGGCAAGAAAGAGTCCCCAACGGGGTACTTAGCTTTTTAGAAGTCTTCGAAGTAGTTTTTGGTAGTAGTAATCTCTGGTTCTGACCGACCGGCACTTGCGAACAGCTTCTGCTTCAGGCGCCACGCGGCAAGAAAGACTGAGGAAAATGGCGTCGGCTGATGCCTTTATACCCGAATAACTGCAGCTATGACGTCGGGTGAAGTGCGACACCAGCCGAGGCCAGACCCAGACTTTGGAATCCGGCCGACCGAAGGGCTGCCTAACGACAGGACAACCCATTTGTAAGGACTGCAGATGCATCCTTGAAGGACATCATCTACTGCCCCATCAGTCTGACGAGCCTGATGTGCAAGGCCATGGAACTTGAAAACAAATCACTGGCAACCTTCAAAGCACTGGACCCCACCCAGTTTGGGTTCATGAAGGGCTGATCTTGTCTCCTGAACCTGACTGACTTCTTTGAATCAGTCTCCAGAGTTGTGGACGAGGGAAAGGCGGTCCACACTGCCCATCTGGACCTTGCTAAGGCCTTCGACACCACCCCCCCACTCTGGAATCATAGATAAACTTACTAAGCTGGGCATTAATCCCTACGTCACTCGATGGGTTGTCAATTGGCTTAATGAAAGAACCCACACTGTAAAAGTAGCTAACTCCAAATCCAGCTCCAGACAAGTGGAGTACCTCAGGGTTCAGTCCTGGGACCGCTCTTGTTTGGCATCTACTTCTCTGAAGTACAGGCCAACACTAAGGGACTCTGGCTAACAAAGTTTGCAGATGGCTGCAAACTGGGAGCCATTACTGAATCCCCAAATGATGTGGATATTCTACAAAAGGGCCTTACAGAAACAGATGCTTGATACCAGAGCCATGGGCTCAAGCTCAATGCCAAGAAATGTATAGTTATCCCCTTTGGGAAAAACATGTACCCATAAATTACCACATAGGTGGCAGTACACTATACACCGAAAGTGTGATGAGACTTAGGGACGCAGGTAGACAGTGGTCTCAGCTTCAATAATCACATTGCCACAACAGTCAGGAAATCCTTCTATGTAGCACACCTCATCACCAAGGGCTTTTCATCCAGAAAAAAAAAAAAAAAAAAAAAAAAAAGAGGTCATTGTCCCACTGTACTCATCACTCATTAGACCCATTATAGAATATAACGCCCTGTTTGGTATGTACCTCTCAAGACATCTGCAACAACTGGAAAGGCCGCAGAAATACCTCACTAAAAGAATCACAGGCCTAAAGCAGATGCTCTATCCTGACCATCTAAAAAAAAAAAAAAAAAAAAAAAACAAAACTCCAGCTATAGCCTGTCGCATATCGTCTACTCAGAGGTGATCTCTGCTTAACATACAAGGCCATGTCAAACCCAGAGCTGTTGGACATTCTACACTTAAAAAAATCCCAGTCCCTCAGAGCCACATGTTCCAGGGATCTACACCTTGTCATCACAATGAACAAAACATGCTGGAGGGATAGGTTCATGACCCAGTGACTCCCCAGACACTGGAATAGACTGCCCATACATGTCAAGCAGAGCACCTCTTTGGCCCTCTTCAAAAGGAACCTTGACGACTGGATGCGAGACAGGAAATTCACCCCGGGGATCATGTCAGTCTCCCTACTAGACAGGGGTCCACGGAAGTAAATATTGTGGGAAGAAATAGCCAGGGAATTGTTATGGCTAGGCTTGTATAGGCCCTAGGGACGATGTCCTAGTACCAACCTATGAACCTATAAAAAAAGAAGGAATCCTGATATCTAGGGAACACCCTCCAAAGATCTAAAGAGCCAAAGGGGGATTGGAAACTCTCCATTGGTAAAAAATGCCCACTAAATCAAATTCTTACAGAACTATCTACAGAGGTCAATATAATAGATGGCTGACATGGAGACTTTGGAAAGTTAATCATCAATTCCAAAAACAGAAACACATGCATCAAAGACATAGGATCATAGGAGGTCACTAGGCTAATGGTCCTGGGGCCCTTACAAGCCTAGCCAAGAGTTTATCCCCAAAAAAAGAAACCTCAGTCAGCATATGTTGCCCCTGTCAAAGAGGGACAAATGTGTGGTTTCCCATCCACTCATCAAGGTTGCACTTAAAGAGGGTCAGTGAGGTACTCTGACATATATGGGAAGTCTATTCCAGAGAAGGGGCAGCCTCTGGGAAACAAAACTCTCTCTCCAGCAGGTTTTGTTGATGTTGCATATTAGATTTAGGCCTATCAAACAGGTAAGCGTGAGGAGTTAGACTTACGGATATGGAGCATCTCTAGTACAGCAGGGTCTGATATTACCTTGTAGGCAAGACACAAACCACCTCTGAGCAATCTGTATGAAACAGAGCAAAGTGATAGTGATTTGAGCCTGTCCGCACAGGAAAGGTGTTGGGAGGCCACTGAGGTATTTCTGTGGCCTTTCCAGTTGGTGCAGGTGTTTGGAGAGGTACACATCAAACGGGGCATTATACTCAATTATAGACCTCATGAGCGAGGAGTACAGAGAGGTAATAACCTCCTTTTTTCTGGATGCAATCCCTTTACTTATGAGATGAACCAAGTAAAATGCTTTTCTGACCAGTGCTGCCCGAATGAGAGATTGTTGTCAACCTCAGTACCCAGGTATCTCACCACAGGTTAAGTGCTTAGGGGGTTGCTGTGGTAATCGGTAGGGGCCATGATTTTGCTGACTGGTATGACTATACATTTGTTTGTGTTTAACTTAAGGCCATGACTTTGGCACCAGTCATTTGTTGCTGTGATACCCTCTTGCACTATGTTAACATCATTTGGGGAGTCAGTGACAGCAACCAGCTTACAGTCATCCACAAACTTGGTCAGCCACAGGCCCTTTGTCTTTGCCTGGACCTCTAAGAAGTAGACGCCAAACAGTAGGGGACCTAGGATAGATCCCTACAGAACACCACTAGTGACAAGTCTGCTGTCGTTGGTGGGGGCACCTATTTTGACCTTGTGGGTCCTATCAGTGAGTTGGCCACCCACCTGACGAGACAGGTATTTATGCCAAGTTGTGTTAGCTTTTCGATGATGTCTGAATGTGAGATTGTGTCAAAGGCCTTGGCCAAGTCAAGGTAAGCGGTTTGTACTGACTTCTAGGGCCTTGGTGACAGTCTCAAAGAAGTCAACCAGGTTCAACAGGCAAAATCTGCCCCTGACAGATCCGAACTGGGTGAGGTCATGTGCTTAGAGACTGCCTATGTCCTTGTTTATGAAATCATAATAATACGTTCCATGGCTTTACAGATCAGCCTTGTCAAGCTAATTGGGCAATAGTTTCCCGGGTCTGTAATGACACCACCTGTGTGCAAGGTGATGACAAGGACAGTTCTCCACTCTGCTGGAATGAAGCCTGTAATCATGCTTTGGTTGAATAGGGTGCTCAATGGCGAAGTTTGTTCTTGCTGGAGATGGAGCAGAATACAGGCTGGGATACTATCAAGGTCCCATGGAAGCAGTGTTCTTTGCCTTGTATAGGGCCTTTAACACTTGACCTAAGGAGATGTCAGGTGCGGGACAAGTATCTGTGATGCTGAATGGGCTTGAGGGGGGGGGGGGATAGGGAGGTGAGGAGGTGAAGTTTGCGCTGAACCCATCAGCTAGCAGGTTGACTAAGTCAACAGGATCAGTGTAAGTGATATCATTAAGTACTAAATCGGAACAAACCTGGGCTTTGCCATGGAAGTTCCTGAGCTAACTGAATATATGAACAAGAGTCTTTCTATAAATGGCAGCTGGGGTACAGTTTTTCCCAGAAGGAAACACACTGGTACTCTGTAGACTAAGGTGAGCAGCTACTACAGCTATACAATTTGTGAACTTCTTGAAGGCTCAGGTAAGAATGATATGAAAAGTCCAATCTGGTGATGAAACGTTCATAAGTGTAAGCACAGAAACCACTAGACCACCTGTACCTTTTGATGTGGAGGTAAGCATCACAATATCCTTTAAATGACCGTGAAAGGACAGATTGAAACGCAACCATGCAAAATAGGAATAAAGTAACTGGCTGCTTAAGTCCAAAATAGGCCAGAGGTGTTTAGTAATCTCAAAGCATAATTCTGGACAAAATCCATGCCCTTGCAGGTCTAATAGGACCTTCTGGGTGCTCACCCCAAAGAAGCCCCTGCATCATTTTCCGCTGATTTTTCTGATGGGATAGGGATGTCCTAGAAGGGTACAGATGATGGAGGACAGGAAAATGATGTTGCAGCTACTGATATGCTCTCCCTGATTATTTGCAGCACACTGTGGAGTGAAAGGATGATTTCCTTCAAGCTGCCTTTGAGAAAAGGAAGTCAGGAAAGGAGTCAGTGGTTTTGTGATCTGCCCTGGGCAGACAACAGATGTTTTGCAAAACCTAAGGACTAGGCCTCTATGACAGTAACCTCAGTGAGCCCCAAGGGTGACTGCTTGTCAGACACAGTTGTAGATTGCTGATGTTTGTGTCAGAACAAGAGCTACCTCTGGCACCTTTGAATTCTACAGAATGAACTCTGTTGAAGATAGAAGTATGCAAATGCAGTTTTGGAGGGTTGGACCCTTCACCCTTCATATGCTCATCTATCTCTTGTCCAAACAGCCACTAAATAGGGAATCAAGAAAATCACAATGGTCTCCTAAGCAGACAATGTTAATAGCAGCCAGGAGTGCAAGTGGATTGCTCTGCTAGATCCTGTAGTTCCTGAGCCCCTTCTTCAATATTTTATGTCACATGGACATATGGTTGCTGTGTACAATAACAGCTAGAATCATGCACCTTAAAGAACTCTTTAAGGAAGTTGCCGGCAGCCCTTCCTACCACAACATGCAGTTTGTCCTGCAAATCGTGATAAAAACAAAACCAAGTGCTTATGATAATTCAGCGTTCTTAGACACAGTAGTAAACAAGAATACATACCTCCCAAACTTTTCAAGTGCTACAGGATTACACTTGTCAGGAATGTGGCAGACTCAATTAGATTTGGCTTTAGAGGGTGTCTCTGGCCATTACGAACATTCCTCTGGAGGGCAGAAAATATAACAAGTATACAGGGATCTGCAACCACAGATTCTGGGTTCTATCAAGTGGCTCGGGAAGTCTTGTAAAATGCATAATAATGAGCACTTGACAGAAATGCTACATGGGCCTGCATGCTTCCAGCAACTTCACTGTGGAAAAAAAGACAGGATCTGTACGCCATCCATCTTTTTTTCTGTATAGTTTATAACAATTTCACACCTTTGGGGTTGTCTGGAGAAGATGAATGCAAAGTTCGACTGCCTGTCCTCCTCCATCAGTAGGCCCAGAAAACAGTTCTATACAGTGTGCTTCCAGACACGTTATGGTCCTCATGGAAAAGATGGCCACTGGTCTTCAAAGAAACTGTTAAATCTCCTGGCTGCAGTAGACATCTCAACATGAAAATGAGATCAAGGAACTCTAGGAAAAGAAGCATAGATAGATGGGGAGAGCAGGGCACACTGGTAATGTTGCTGTTTTATATGCTAGAAG
The DNA here is from genome assembly GCF_019279795.1 of Protopterus annectens. Lineage (NCBI taxonomy): Eukaryota > Metazoa > Chordata > Ceratodontiformes > Protopteridae > Protopterus > Protopterus annectens. The sequence goes on along the minus strand of NC_056731.1, from coordinate 1,117,215,473 downwards.
ATGAAAAGACAGAAGTTTGTGCTGGTGATCTAGGAAGCAAATCTGCAAACACTCTGTAAAAGCCTTACATAGCTGGTATTGGAAGCATGGCTGCTGTCTTAAATATCCAGAAAAATTATACCAGTACCACTGAAGAACCAACATCAAAACATAACAGCACAAGTAACCTAAATTCAAGGAGGACCAAATGCCCAGAAGGCTGAATTGACCTATCTCCGTCTAGAACAAAAAACACATTTTAAGACAAACATTTCTTAAACACAGAATGGCCATGCTTACCAGCTTCCTGATTATTCTTACTCTCTTTATGTTTATAACAGGAGGGAATGTGAAACATTAATAAGTGCCATCATTTAGACAGAAGTTACTAGAACACCTAAAAATTGAGAACAAATGTGTAGGTATGCAAGGCAATGGACAGAAAACAAGAAAGCATCTGTAGTTTTGGTACCGGTATGAAATGAACACCTGTAATTAAAATTAGACATCTGTTACTTCAGATACTTGTAATGATTTCAGCAATCATAAGTTGTATGAAATTGTCTATAAATTGCACATTTTTGTAAAATAATTTAGCCTGTAGCCATGTAACATCCTGCTGACTGCAACCAAACTACATATGTAACATCTGTCAAATGTCACTGCGAAAGGGCTTAGGTTGTGGCTGAAAAGCATTGCTGGACCAGTCTAGCAACCCAAATTGCATACATAAAAAGAAAAGAAAAGGGCAAAATGGGGTAAAATGAGGAACGAGTGTTGGTTTTAATGGAAGACAACTACTGTGACATGAGGTACTGTTGACTGCCTTCTGCAGGGTCATTGAAGTGGATGCATAACAAGCACTTTTGAAAGCAAAGATTTAGACATACAAACTGAACACAGTCTGACTTCTAGCAGTTTGTATCTGCTTACCACAGGCATACATACTGTCAAGGAAAGATATTATAATGACCGAGAAGGGCTCTGGCCCAAGAAAATTGGGAAATGGAGAACAATAACAGGAAAAATAAAGAAAATCTCTTAAAAGGCAGAATGTGATTCTTACTGGAAAGTACAGCAAGAAAACAAATACTATTCAGTCTAATATAAACAAAATCTAGTAACGGTTCTTAATATGAAAAAAGCAGACATTGGGAGCCTAGGGAAACTTTCACATACATACTAAAAAGTAGTGACACTCAAGTCATTAATCTTCCTAGTTACGTTGGTTGGGTGAACTCAATGTTTGCCACTCAAAGACAGTCTGTCAGTACACAATTAATTTTACATATAATTCAAAGATGAGACAAAGTATACATGAAGCACCAATACACAAATCTAGAACAGCATACACAGTGTACAAACATTAACCTCTGGTACGGTAGAAGTAATTCATAAAGGTACAGAATGAACAGTATCTGTAAAATAAATGATTTATTAGTACATAGGTTTGTTAGAAACCAAGGAGGTAGCTGTACAAGATGAAACCGTTGTGAATGAGCGGTAAGCAGGCAGCTGTGGGTTTAGCATGAGGTAGCCGAGAAACAGGAGAGGTGAAAGGAGAGAGATTACTGTGAGGTAAGTTAGGATGAGAAGTGAAAGGATTAAAGTATGGGATAGTAAAGAAAGAAGATATGGGGAGAAAGTCATAATTAGCAATATTTGTGTGGTGCAGTTTAGACAGACTAGGGGAAGATCTAAGGTAGGAGGGTGGTCTTGATCCACAGTTAGTTGCTGTGTATCCATTTTAGCAGACTGCTTGTAATCTTTCTGTGTTGTCCATGTTATAATTTTTGGAAAATTTAATATACATGTACTGCAAACAATGGTGCCGCCATGGTTTAGAAGATAGCTCATTGAAGAAGTTATCCTTAAATGTACTCTGAGTGTCCCCTAGTAAGTAAGTAAGAGGCAATTCACTTGGATGATAATACAGGAGAGACAGTAAGCAGTCCAGACGAATGCTGTAATTCATGGCATCAAAGGTTTTTTCAGGGATCAAGGATGAGCATGACAGAATTAAAACTTCTGGACTCTTCACTAGGAAATCATTAAATATCCTAGTAAGGGAGATCTTTGTACCATGATGATTCCTGAAGCAGCATGTGTGGACATTATATATATATATATATATATATATGTGGGTGTGCATATATACATACTTGCGAACGCAGACACAAATTCATAAATAAAAACTCTCACTAGCCTTGCTGACAGGGTGGAAAAGAGACCGAGATGGGGCAATTTCCAGACTCTGCACATCCAAAGAATTTTCTGCATACAGGGGACAGACTAGGCCTCATTAATTCAGTGAAAATGGTCTTGCCATCAGAGAAAACCTCAACATCAGGTAAATAACTTGCCCAAAAACACCAGGACAAGACTGACCTCACAATTTGGGTGGAATTGGTCTGCCAAACAAGTCACTTCTTTGTTAAACAAGATAGTCCCACGTATACAGAATCACTCAGTTTTAAGTCATACTCACCCCTAACAGAAATGATGCCTTTCTAAAGGGTCTCTCCAATTCTGGATGGCTAAACCCATTTTTTTTTTTTTTTTTTTAACAGGAGAACCTTCTGAAATGCTTGTCTAGGGATGCGGACCCAGAGACAACATGCAAAACGCTACATTAAAAAAACGATAAAAGCATCACACAGACAAACCATTCATTAGAATCTGCAAAGAAAATCCCAATCAAGCTAGAGTTTTCACCGTGTAATACATACAACATGCAGTGAAGGCCCATGAGATATACACAAGTGACTCCTTAAGGATACACCAACTCTTTCACCAAGTTTAATACATAACCTAAGAACACCCTTTTTTTCTAAATGGACCCAGAAAAAACTTTTCATTGCTTAAACATAAAAAAGCAACCGATGTAAGAACATCACAAACTCTATTTATTAAGCACTTTTCGTCCAGCACAGTGGCTGGACTTCATCAGATAAAAGAATCAACTTCATAGATACTCTTAAATGTTTCAACAATCCAGTCACGTGACCAATGTCTCAAACCTCTAACACATCACTTGATAAAAGTTCTACCATAGTTAAAAATACAGAGTTAAAAGCCCTGACTAAAGAACAATGTAATACATTCTCCTCCTAAATAAAAAACGTCATCCTTCACTGCTCAGTCAACAGTAAATTTATTTATACCTGGTGTATTAAAAATAAAACAAATAAAGGATGTTAAAATAAAACCATGGTTAATATAGAACCACTGTAAATAAATAAATGCTTTAGGTGTGGGACTAACCCTTGAACTCATCACTTTATTTAGGTAAATTATCTCCACATACTTTTTAATTTTAAGTATGGGAGAATAGTGCGCGTTTCATTTATTCCTGGGAACTGATTAGCATTTAATCGAAGTTGCCATCAAGTTGTTCTAAAAGTAGTGACACTGGTCCTTCATGTACATTTTCACTAATCTGGTCTATAACCTTAAACTTGAATTTATGGTTAGGTGAATTTTCTATGTGCCTAGCTAGTGAGTTCTCTGTTTTCCCCCTCCTAATAGCGTACAGGTGTTCATAGATTCTATCGGTTTTCCCTGTGTAGAAAACAGGACAGAGAACGCACTGAGCTAGGTATACCACCATTTTAGTGTTACAGTTGTACCTACCCGTGATGGAATACTTGTAGTTACTTATAGAAACTATGGTAGAACTTTTATAGTAGAAAACACACACACACACACACACACACACACACACACACACACACACACACACACAAAAGAAAGTTAAGGGCTCCAAACTAAGTCTAACAAATGCATTTTCTTTGCAAGGGCAGCAAACACTTTCATAATGTCATCAGTTCGGAAAGAAACATCAAAACACCCTTTGTATCAGATTTGGCTGTGATAACCTCCTGCTCTACAGCATCATCAGGACCAATACATTAAAAGAAGAAAAATATTATTTAGAGACAGAATATACCATAACATACTTTCAGCTCAGAAAGTCTTAAGAAATTACACCAGAAACATGTAAAACAGATTGGCCACCTATCTGTGCAGGAGGCAGCTTTGTTCTTCCTAAACATATGTTCCAGCAGACTGGAAGAGAGAGTCCATCTATTGCCAAAACAATCTATTGAGCCAGTGCATTGTCCGCACTGTCCTTCCAACATATCTCCTGTCTACACCTATATTTAAAATACTAAACTGTTCTTTCTGCCTATCCCTAATAAGTATACTTGAAATAAAACAATCCCCCTACTCTCTGAGAAACTGTGATAAAACAACCTTAACTCCAGTCCATCCCCATTTTGGCCTTGGCCAAAGGTGAACAGCCCTTTGGTAAAATTGCCCTTGCTAACCAAAATCCTTTCCCAGTACAACTCTGGCAATTTGGCAAGATTTAACAGGTCAGAAAAGAGTCAACAGTTCACCTAAAAGATACCTACAAGAGCTTGGGGCTAACGGTTTACCAAAAAGGCACCCACATGAGCTTCTTGTTTACAGACAGATGATAATCTCCAGCTCCCAGCTGTAGTCCTCCATTTTGTTCCTACATTTAGCCATAAACCATAACTCCTAAAAGTTCTTGTCACATAACAGAGGGACGCCTTTCTATTGTAAATATGTAAACTAAACTTATACACATTTTCCTGTATTAGTAGTATATTAGCACTTTCTGGTATGATCAATTAATACTGTACCCACTCCACTAATCACCAACTCTTCCTCTGCTTTACTTGCATCTTTCAGATACTGACCGGGTTGAATGGGCGTGTACTCACTTCGGTTCTCAGGCCACACTGCTCTTGCATCTCCTGACTCAAATTTCTCTCCTGTATGAACTTTATTGCACAAACATTATTGCTTTTACATGAATCGTTGGTAATTTACTTTTTTTACACTGATGTGCAACAGAAGAGATTAACCTATGGTAAAGGTGCATAACAAATTTTGTATATTTGGGTAATCCCTGAAATACTGTATTTGAATCTTTTGTTTGTACTTCTGATCTTCTGCATCAGAGTTGTGGTAGAAGTGAGTTTAAGGACCATCCCACCTACCTGGTCAGCATACATTAAATAAAATACATACCTACATAAACAAATATCCCAGAGAGACAAATATCTGTGAACAAGTGCACGTTTCTGAGAGAATATAAAAGATAAAGTAGCCAGTGAGACTATGCTCCTAATAGAAACAAATGCAGCACTCCACTGCACGACTCACCATGTAAAAAGACACTGGGGTAGTGAATGGCAAAGACAAAACAGCAATGCAGGTGCTGTAGGGGTCTGCATTCTACATTCTGGGCATTCTGGCACCATTAGTTACTGCTGTTTACCACATAAAACTCTGTAACAAATAAGGATGCTACCTTTTAAACTGCCTTCAGTGGGTCTTTTATTCTCCTAATCATAACATTCTGATCAACAGACCAGAATTACAAATGTACGGTTTCAGGTTATTATCAAAACAAAGGCAGACTGATGTGAAATTTAAATTTCTATTTCTGAACATCAGAAATCAGAAACAATATACATTAGTAGAATGCATGTACACAGTTTGTGCTTGTTCACTCGAAATGAATATATCCAGGTTTTCTATGTAATCAATCAGTCTGAACTACTCTGTTATTACTTATATTTCTGTATTTTCTACTTAAGAAATGGTAAGGCTGAGGCTGAAATTGTTCAATACTGATTAGTGCAGTATATCGGCAAATACATTTAAATAAATAAATAAAATTTCAGCTATAATGGCACTTTTCAGGGCAAAGCTAGTAAACACTTCTTGCCCTAAAATTGTACAATATTTGCCATGTTTCCTTTACGTATTTAATTTTGTGCTGGATACCACTGCCTAAATTGGGTTGGAATAGAAATTAAACTGGGAGAGAAAGCTACACCAAATCCTTTACTTCTCAGGTAACCCATAATTAGAAGTTATGTACTCACCATAACGGTCCATCTGAGTAGGTGTATTCATTTGTCTGCAACCTGTGGGTTATGGATCCGATATCGGATCCGAACCGGCATGGTTTACCAGCTATGGATCCAAGCTCTCAGCTCCTCCCCTCACCCATAATGCCCTGCTCTACCCTCATGACCTCAGATCGAGTTTGCCAACAGCAAGAACACCCTGAAAAGGGTAACACATAATATGCAGGATACTGAAAGGCCAGGGGGATAGGAGGGCGGGATGGTTGCAGACAAATGAATACACCTACTCAGATGGAACGTTATGGTGAGTACATAACTTCTAAATCTGAAGTAGGAGATTCATTTGTCTGCAACCTGTGGGACAGAGTCCCCAGCTACCTGAATCTTGGGCGGCCATCATGGAAGGATATTCGAGCACCGCAGAGCCAAAGGATGCTCTACCCCTAGATGCAAGATCCAACTTGTAGTGGGAAATAAAAGTATGAGATGAAGCCCACGTGGCTGCTGCACAAATATCATCTAGAGGAATCCTAGCCTTAAAGGCTGCCGAGGTAGATACTGACCGGGTTGAATGGGCGTGTACACCCTCCGGTGCGGGCCTTCCTGAAGCTTGATAAGCCAATAAGATACATTGTGAAATCCAGCGAGACAGAGAGACTTTAGAAATTGGCTTGCCCAAATTAAATTTAGCAAAGGAAATGAACAACTGGTCGGATTGCCTATGACCAGCCGTTCTGTTTAGATAAAATCTAAGTTGCCTGTGAACATCTAAGGAGTGAAGCTTGTATTCACCTTTGTTTTCATATTTAGGAAAGAAAACAGGGAGGTTAATGGATTGATTAATGTTTGCTTCAGAAGCTACTTTAGGAAGAAAGGATGGGTTGGTCCTGAGGTAAACACAGTCCGGATGAAAGACCAAGTAAGGAGGTTTAGCTGATAATGCTTGGAGCTCTGAAACTCTCTTGGCCAATGTAATGGCTACTAAAAAGGCAGTCTTGAAAGACAAGAATTTGAGATCTACCGTAGCCGCTGGTTCGAAGGGGGGGGGGGGCGGTCAAGGCCTGGAGAACTAAGGAAAGGTCCCAGGGAGGAACCGCTTGTTTTACAGGGGGCCTGAGAAGGAAAGTACCTTTAAGGAAAATTTTACACAACTTGGCTGACATGAGTGGACTGGAGTCATGACCAATGTGATAATGTGAAATTGCCGCAAGTTGTACTTTGACTGTGGAACTGCTGGCACCATCGTTAAAAAGAGTGGTTAAGAAATCAAGCACTAAAGGGAGAGGAACTGTGAAGGGGTTCAGGCCTTGCCGCTCCGCCCACAAAGAAAACTGCTTCCACTTGCTGCGGTAGACTTTCCTAGTGGACGGTTTATGAGCTGCCACCAGGATCGCCTTAACAGGGGACGAAATACCGGGAGTCCTGATCAAGAGTGGAACTGGAGCAGCCAAGCGGTCAGCTTCAGGTTGTCCAGGTTCGGAGGAGATAGGCAGGATGGATGAGATATCAGATCCGGAATGGGATCTAGAATCCAAGGAGGATTCACCGAGTGAGACCTTAGGAAGGGGAACCAGATCTGCCGAGGCCAAAACGGAGCAATGAGAATCATTCTGCAACCCACCCGAGAGGCTTTCTGAAGAACTTGGAGCATCAGAGGCAGGGGTGGATAGGCATACAGAAGACCGGGTGGCCAAGCATGCACCAGAGCGTCTCTTGGGGAACCTCCTGGAGGAGGTATCAGAGCGAAAAAACTGTCGCACTTGGTGTTTGAGGGAGAGGCAAAAAGATCGCATGAAGGAGTTCCCCACCGTGCGAATATGCGTTCCGCTACTTGAAAATTGAGAGACCACTCGTAAGGGGTCAGAATGGTGCGACTGAGCTTGTCCGCCAGGATGTTGGACCGACCCGGAATGTGCGTTGCTATTAGAAAGCGGTTGGTGGAGATTGCCCATTCCCAAACTCTCATGGCTTCTCGACAAAGAGGGTAAGACCTCGTTCCCCCTTGCTTGTTGATATACCAGACAACCGACATGTTGTCCGATTGAATCGCAATTGTTCCCAAGGGAAGAAAGTCCTGAAGTGCTAGCAATGCTAAGAGCACTGCTCTCATCTCTAGAACGCTGATATGCAGTAAGGTCTCTGAATCGTTCCACGTGCCTTGGACGGTCCGGCCCGCAAAATGCCCCCCCCCACCCGAGGCGGGAGGCGTCCGTGGTCACCGTGGCGAGAGGGGGAGAAGCACAAAATGGGCGGCCTCCGTTGAGATCTGGGGAGTGGAGCCACCACAGGAGGGACCGCTTGCAAGCCTTGCTGATCGCAATGGGATGATGCATAGGAAGAGCAAGGTATGACCACTGTACTAAGAGAGTCCACTGGAGGATGCGCATATTGAGCCTGGCGAGAGGAAGAAGTGCTATAGCAGACGCCATGGACCCTAGAGCCCTCAGGACCAACTCCACCGGAACAGAACTTGAATGGAGAATGGCCCGCACCTGGAGCTGCAGATTTTGAACTCTGTCCGCAGTGAGGAAAGGCTTTTAAACTCCTTGTGTCTAACCTGGCCCCTATAAAATCTAAGAGCTGTGTGGGCGCTAGGTTGGATTTCTTTGTATTTATAGTAATGCCCAGATTGGGAGCAAGATGGAGAAAGGAGTCTCGCGCCAATAGTAGTAGATGCCTTGTTGGGGCGGTAAGGAGCCAGTCGTCCAGGTAGGGGAAGACCTGCACCCCTGAAGCCTCAGGTGGGCCGCTACCACTGCTAATACTTTGGTGAACACCCTGGGGGCTGTGGTGAGACCAAAGGGAAGGACCCGGAACTGGTAGTGACTGGCTCCCAGCCGGAAGCGGAGAAACCTCCTGGAGCGCCTGTCCATTAGGATGTGGTAGTATGCATCTTTGAGGTCTATGGAACACATCCAGTGATTTTCTCCCAGAAGGGGGAGAATAGATTGCAGAGTGACCATTCGGAATTTTTCCTTGGGAACTTCCAGGTTCAAGAGAGAAAGGTCTAAAATTGGTCTTAGATCCCCCGTCTTTTTTGGCACTAAAAAGAACCTGGAGTAGAACCCTGATCCGATCTGGTCTGGGGGGACGGGCTGGATGGCTCTTTTCTTTAGCAGATGGCCAATTTCTGCCAAAGTGGCCTCCCATTGACCGGGTGGAACGTCTGGGAGGGACTTCAATTTTGGTAAGTGACAAAAAGGGATACGGTATCCTCTGGATATGATCTGGAGAACCCAGCGGTCTGATGTTATGGACTCCCATGCCGCTAGGTGCCCTGAAAAACGTCCCCCGACTGCCTCCAGAGTGGAGCAGCCGGGCAACCCCTCAGGGTTGCTGCGTGGGCCGTTCAGAGAAGGGTTCTCTGGACCCGAAGTTCCTGGGAGCCCCTCTGCCTCTAGGGCGGCGTCCTCCCTGTCCTCCTCTGCCACGGAAGGACTGGTTGTCCGGAGCAGGCTGGGATTGCTGCGACTTCCGGAACCACATCTTCTTCTGACCCTTTTGGTTCCTAGAATAGGGCCTCTGGGGTGCAGAGAAGCGGATTCCGACGGCAGACAGCATCTTCCGTCCTTCGCTCTGGGTCAAAGTGTCGCGAACGGTTTTGCCAAAGAGGGCAGAACCATCAAAGGGGGCGTTCGCAAATGACGCTTTGAAGGGCTCTGAAAAATCGCAATGACGGAGCCAGGCCTGACGTCTAGTGACTAGACCTGCCCCTGCGGCTCTAGCGGCACCTTCTGTAGCATGGGAGAGTAGCCGCATAGAGGTATTGGTAACTGATCTAAGAGTGGCCATGCGGGTGGAGTGCAGCACTTTGTCCTCCTCCGACATGGACTCTGGGGGAGATGCAGCGTATTCTTTAATGAGATCGCGCTGCATCCTAATAACGTGTGCCAGGTAGTTCAGCGCCCTTACCAAGAAGGTCACTGAACTAAACATCCGCTTCCCCAAGTGGTCCATCATCCGAGACTCCTTGCTCGGGGGATGGACTGAGGGACTCTCCTGAGCAAGTTCCCTCTTGGTGGCCGCCGCCGTCAACATGGCATCTACCGAAGGCCCCTTACTCCAATGGGCATGGTCAGACGGTGGACTGAGGATCCTGTCAGGCCTCTTAGAGATTGGCTCCACGGTGTCCGGTTCCTTCCACGCCCTGGTGGTAATGAGGTCCACCAGGGGGTCGGCAGGAGGGGACACCCAAGAGGTAGACGGGCCCACTTCAAATGCCTCCAAGAACACGGACTCGTCCGAGGAAGACTTGGGGCAGACCACCCCCCCCTTATGCGGAGCATTTCCATGATGTCTCCAAATGAGACATCCTCGGGGGGGTGACCTTGGGGAGCCTTCCCCTTCCTCCAAATCCGTGTATCTCACGGAATACACGGGAGTCAATGTGCCTCCTTTTGCACGTATGCTTGCGAGGAACATCCTCTGGGGGGCTGTCAGAGGACTCCTCGCAAGCAGCAACCTGTTCCAGGGGAACAGCTTGGGGCATAGAAGCGGGCTGTCCCAAGGGCCGGATGGTGGAAGCCTGACCCAGTGCAGAGGGAGCGCGGGACGGAGCCGAAACAAGTGCCGGGGGTCCGGAGACCCTCAACAGGGCCCTCTCCACTACATCAAAGGCCGAAGGGGAGCCGACCTCGACCAAAGGATCCGACAATCGGCTCCCCCTCGGATCCGAAGAGTGGATCGAGCCGCGGCACTCGGATCCGGCGACAGTGCGCTCCGACACAGACGGCGCCGAAGGAGCACTGATCCCCCCGGATCCGAGGCTCGGATCCAGGCTCCGAGAGGTCGGATCCGATGCACTCGAGGGCAGGGTCGGATCCGAAGTACCAGGTACTATTGACGCCGACCCACCCCCAGCTCCAAAGCTGCTCGGCTCCAACTGCTCCGAACCCGGGTAGCGGGTCAGAGAAGGAGCAATTGGCTTGAAAAAGGGGGTCGAGCTCCCCGGGGGAGGCAAGAGCACTCCCATCTGCATCTGGGCCTGGATGAACCTTCTCATCATCCGGTCCAGATCAGCATCCGATAGGCTGTACGTTGATCTCGACGAGGCTACCAAGGTAGGCCTTGAGTGCCTCCTCGATAGCCTCGACGGAGATCGGGTCTCCTCCTCCTCAGGTCCCGGTGAAAAACACTGGAGACTGGAGCCAAGGAGGAGGAGATCCAGCAGACAAGGGAGCCGGGGGAGAAGCCCGCTTGGCTGGCGGGGCCGAAACAGAGGTCTCGGCCCGCCGCTTATGGTGCTTCTCCCTCCGGTCCTTTTTCCTAGCATCCCTCTCCTCCGAACCAGAAGCGGGAGGTTGAGTCCCAGGAGGAGGAGGGGGAGCCGGAGAGGGAATAACCGTGGGGACGGTTACCCCTGAAGGAGCGGAGGTCGGAGCCGAGTCCGGCGGCAAAAGGCCCGCCAAAACAAGCTTGGACCTCCGCTCCTTCAATGCCCTGGGGTTGAACCCTGCACAAATGGAACATCCAGATGTGAGGTGTACAACCCCAGGCATCTAACACACGAGTGTGGCCATCAGCTGGGGAAAGCTTATGGCCACACTCGAGCATTTAGAAAATAGCCTTGGGCTGCTCAGACATCCCAAGCTAACAAATAAAAGTTACTATAACTAAAGTAAAGTAACTAAAACAAAAATCACTCACAGGCCCAACACACACTACGCTACCAGCGAGGAGGGATATAAATTTAAGATTAAACTCTAAAAAGTAATAATACAAGAGGGAAACCTACACTTTCACACAAATTAACCAAAAAATTTTTAAATTTTACAATTTAAACACTGAATATATCACTTAGCTGGAGAGCTGGAAAAAACAATCTGGTCACCATGCGCGGCAAACGAGATCTGGGGTCATGAGGGTAGAGCAGGGCATTATGGGTGAGGGGAGGAGCTGAGAGCTTGGATCCATAGCTGGTAAACCATGCCGGTTCGGATCCGATATCGGATCCATAACCCACAGGTTGCAGACAAATGAATCTCCTACTTCAGATCCTCAGTTTCTATTTTTTTTAACTTCCCCATTACTAATCCTCTTTTTTTCTTATTTTTTGTATTGTAAAGTTTTCCATATCCCAATGACTTTGTATTTCTCTTCAAATATCTTTGGTGCTGCTCTTTTTTGTATTGACTAGTTTTGCTTTCTCCTTTGCATAAATATTGCACCATATTAAATGCTTCCTCCTTCCGATGTCATTTTTTTCTTCAGAACAGATTCTTAGAATTACTTTCTTTCAACTTACAAAACACACAAACTATCCCAATTTAAAAAAAAAAAAATTAATACATAATTAAATGAAGTTTACCCCATCCAGATAGGGGCAGTCACTCCAAATAAATAGCTGCATCTACAGACATTACCTACTGTAAAATGAAAAAAGTTAGAAATGCTAAAGCACATTTTATAGCCTGTGTTTCTACTTACTCTGACTGCTGTCTGTTATTTTCTTATGTCAACTGCCCTCCCAGATGTGAAAAAGCAGCTTGCACATTTTCAGTAAACTTTAAATTTTAGCCCTCAAGAAAAGTGTACTGGCTATAAGAAAATGAACAGCAAACACATCCAGTAACCACTTTATTTCAGGTTAAGTACTTTCGTCAGTACTATGCTGACTTCATCAGAACAACAAACTACACAAATGCCTTGAGAAATACAATTAAAAAGCATCATGACTTCACTGACTTCCAATTATTCCTTAAAAAACTTTTTGTCATAACACCAATAACAAAATACAAAGAAAAAGTACTTGCACTGATCCATACAAAAGACTACTACCACATAAATATATGCATAAAAAATGCACATCTAAATAAGCACCATGAAAATAAATAAATAATTTAAAGGCAACATAGTACTGACAAAAGTGCTTAACCTGAAATTAAGTGGTTACTGGAGGTGTTCATCATTCGTTTTCTTATTTTTTAAATTTCAAGTCGGCAGTTTTAGTTGTTTTGTAATTTTAAATAAACTAAATTGTGCATTACGTTAAAATGCAGTAAAGTATTAAGACTACAGGGGAGGCAACAACTAGTATATCTTATTATTCACTTCCCACAGTTTCAAAGTTGATTATTTGCCACCGAAGTGCTTGCCAATGCACCTTTAAATGTTAATTATATTGTACATGTATTATGCATACAGTGTTTTATCAATACACTTTTACATCCCCTGTCAGCACAGCTCAAGATCACGACAATATATCAACCTTAACTTGCTTCTTTCCAGCTCTTATTAACTTGTTAGTGTAAAGCCTGCATACTACAACTAAAGAAAATTGCTTTAATATCCTTATCATATACAAAATGGATTAAGACTCCCCCACTTCACATTTAATATACCCAATTGCACCCTATGCAAAACTACTTTCTGATCTAAACTGTGTGTTACATTGTAAACATTACACAAATATTAAGAACAAAAACATTTTACTTGCAGTTACTTCTTTGGTCTCATCAGTGCCCTTCCAAACATTAATGAAAAAGGGGATATATGCTTTACAGTTCACCCACCAGTTTAAAGTGGCCAACAAAATTCCAGTCTTTCTCAGCCACTTCTTGCAAAGCTACATTTTACAGGTCTAGTCTTGTATCCAATGGGATTCATGCTACACAGTCTCCCAATTATTAACTAACTTCACAATGTTGCTGGTCTTTTTTCTGACCGTGTCCCAACACCAGACTCTCAAATCCAAAGTACTCCCAATTCTTGTGTTACTGTACTTTTTCTGCTGTTCAAACATTTTCCTTTGGAACAACAGAAGAGGTTTCACTGGCAAAATCTATCTATGGGCTAGGTCACTGTCAAAAGCTGCTTGCTGAACTTCTTCAATGTTGGCTAAAAACTTTTATCTGTCCTTAGTCTCTTAAGCAAGCAAAAATTAAACTGATCCTCAAGGAAAAAAAATATTCTGCAGTCATCTGGATACAGCAGCAGGAATCACTTGCCTCTCAACATTCTCATTCTCTGATTGCTGGGATAAACTTGCTTAACAAAAAATCATTTTCCTCATATACTATGTATCCCCAGCTTTTAAAACTTTCCCTGTCTTCCACAGTTCTGGCAGGAGCAACTGTTTCTGCTGCTTTGATTACATCTTTACTAACATAGCGGCTGGCTGATTTTTCGTGGTCAGGTTAGGAGCACGCATATAATTAAATACAAATCCTGTTGTGAAAATCAGTCCAGTTGCTTATTTGAGCTTTCATAAAACTGTTTCTGCAGTATGCAGAACGTCTCAGGTTTTCTCTGTACACTCCATCTTCTAACCCTATTCTGACTCTTAACTTCATGTTCAGAAAGCCACTTTTGCAGTTTCATCAGCATATCTGAATAGCTAGTTAAAGCTTCTTCTGCATTCCTTCTTATTCTCACTTATTTTTAAATGAAAAATAAATCAAAATGCACTCAGTAGTGTTTTAAAATAACTGAGGCACTAAATAAAAATTTGAGTACTGTACCTTAATTTGGTAACATAGGAAAAGCAGAGATGTTCTGAAAATGCATAACATAGGGTCTATAATGAAACACTGTCTCAGTTAGGGTTACCACCTGTCCCACTTTGTGAGGGACAGTCTCTCTTTGGGCAGTTGTGTCCTGCAAAACAATTGTAAAAATGGCAAATGTCCTGAGATTTAAGGATAAAATTACTTCTTATATTTTATGTAATAGTTGCATAAAACAGTTATTCTGTATCTGAACCACCTAAATGTTATAAGAAACAGAATAAGCAACTAAAATGCTACAAAAATAAGCTTTTATTGAGGCAAAAAAGTGAAATTCTGTCCTTTGTACTGGCTGTGGGTATGTTTATGTTTGTACCAAAAATGTCCCACTTTGGGCATTTGAAAAGGTGGCAACCCTAGTCTCAATAGATTGAGATGCACAAATTCATAACAACTCTAAATATACAAAATTTAGAAGTTAACAAAGCAGTACAAAACTGTGCAAAAGAGTACATAAAGACCACTCCCACTGACGTAGAAGTTCAGTCCCATACCCTTGATCATTATGTATACCAAATCAGAGGTTACTCAAATTCAGAGAAATGGAGAAGTATTTAAAATCACCTTCTTCCTCTTCTCTAACTTTTGCACATTATCAGAACTGCAGTAGCTGTGACAAAATCTTGATCAGACATGCACAGACAATGACAATACGCAACAGCAATTTACTGGAAAAGGTGACACAGACTCTGACTCAACTTGTTGTGAGGGAAAGAGTTTGCTTTCTTATATTTTGCATTACTTTATTGCCTTCTAATTTGTATACTGTGATTTGCTTTCATCACACAGTGTTTTACTTGTATTCTGCTTTTAATTGCATATTAAAACCTGGAAAGAGGCTGCATTTGTCTCTCTTGCGAGTCAAACACAAATTTTTTGCCAACCTCCGTCCCTGGTGCGACTGAGTTCTTAAAACACAATTTCAGTTGCCTGCCCCTTATGTTAATTTGATCACATATCTCCTTCCTTCTCCCCTTCCACTGGCTGTTGTCAGTAAGCACAAAATTATCTTTTTGTGAAATCACTCCCCTTCATCTATTTATATTTATTGGCCATCCCACTGTATTCCAAAGAACCAGATTACTAAGTGCCCACTCCCTTTCATTCTACCTTGCTCTTTTAAAATTACTGGCTCTCCAGTTTAGACAGCTAAAGCTTAAGTTACCCCCTCTTTCATATCTAATTGCTTACTGTACACCATAATTTTGTTTATGTCTTTCGGCTTTTCCTGCTTAGGGTTCGCCACAGCGGAACTCCGGTCCGCTAATGATTGGCAGCAGATTTTTACGTGCCGAGTTGCTGGCCCTGACACACAACCTTCAACGAAAGGACGCCCATTCATGCATGTCTCCACACAGAAGACGGTCTAGCTGAGAATCGAACAGGATAACGTCTTACTGTGAGGCGACAACGCTACCGCAGCACCACCACTGCAGTGCTTAGGATATTAACCCATTTTTTTTCATCTTAACTTTACAATCTGCAACATCTACTGCAAGATCACCAGTTACTGGTGAGCTTCTCAGTAGTCTTCTTGGGTTTAGTGCTTTTGTTTTCTCTTGGTGAGAGAAGAAGCACAGGGACATTATTTCCTGGAGACTGCTGATCACTGGAAAGCCTAACAATTGGTGACAGCTTGGCATTTGTGCTTAAATTCTGCTCCTCGTAACAGAAGGAGCACAGTGCACAGATTCCTGACCTTTTCTGGTTAGGCAGTGTTTGACATTCCTGACTGGTCTAGTTGCTGTTCAAGGCATCTACCAGGAAAAGGGTACAACAAGCCTACAGATGCATCATCTGGGACAAAACTATGGATCACCAAACAGGTGGTGGCCTGCTTCTCATCTTGGGACTGGTGCTAATGTTTTGTGTCTGGTGACAGAAGAAGCAAAGGAGCATTGTATCCCAACAGAATGAAGCTGTGGTGAGACCAGCACTAGTAGTAACCAGGCAGTAGCCATTTATGCGACTCCCCTCTTTTCATCATTCTCGACAAGCTAATTCTTTGTTTTCAGCAAGTACTGCTTGATTTGTTTCTAACTTCAGAATATCTGCCTGAATACTTTTTAAATTCTTACATTTTCAGGGTCTACTTATTAGTTTCCTCTCAAGTATTTGGCAGTGACCTGTATAGACACAGACCCCTTCAGTGACATTTTTCCTGTAAAAGCACGATTTAAATTTCACCAATAACTAGTTGCACACAGAACAACTAGTTTGCAGTGGCAAGTACTTTCCATACAGTTGCAAACTGGATACTCCTGAAATTGCTTTATATTCTCACTCCAAATGAACAATCAATAAAAAAGGATCTGTTGCAATGGATATGAACTTTCCCACTATATCCATCAGCTTAGTGGATATGGGCATTCTGAGGCAATATAGAAACTGCATCATGTTTACGAACAACCAGTTATTTCTCAAACAAACTGATGGGGTATGTGAAAGATGTATTTACACAATGTCACTGGAGACAAAGCTCTCACATAAAAGCATTCCCAATGACAATAAGGTTGTCATTAGTACAAACGCTGCACTCATCACACATAATTCAAAGAGAAGATATAGACCCACATATGGTGAAGCACTTAAAATGTAACCTTCCTAAACCTCAAAGGCTTCCTAGACGAAGTACACACAACAAATACCCTCAGCAACCCCAAATCCACTCTTTCAAAACAGCAGCTAAATCAGCACAGAGCCACATCTCATGGAGCCTCTACTTCTAAGCCCAAAAGCCAAGTCACCACAAAATCTGACATTCTGGTCATTGGAGACCCACTCATGAAGTCTCTCTCACCAGGCTGAATAAAGAGAACATCACGGTCAGTTGCTTATCAGAGGCTAGGATCCACCACATTACGCACACACTCAGGTCATTTGACTGAGCCGTACTGGGACTTGGGGTCAAAGTCCACGTGGGTGTAAAACGGAGACATACCTCCGTATTCTATATGAAGAGAGACATCATGGAGCTCTCTGGATGTCCCAGGCTTGTACAAGCCTAGCACTGAGCAGCATTTTATCACCTCCAGGGATGATGCCACAATATGAACAAAAGATGACCGATTTTAATAACTGGTTTAGTCTTTGGTGTCATTCTAAAGGGGTGCAATATTTGTCAACCTGGAAGAAGATGGTCAACAGACCATGCTGCTTTGCCGCAGATGGTCTGCACATCTCCCCCTAGGCTTTTGAATATTAGCTAAAAACATTGTCTTCCCTCATAGTGCCTTTTTTGGCAAATGCCAAACTGAAAGTACTTCCCACATAGCAAATCAAAACCAGGAAAATCTAAAGGTATCTAAAAGGTATTACTGCTCAATGCTAAGAATCTAAACAAAAAACTCCACTCCCTATAAGCTCTCTTCACCCTAGAGAATGATGATGTCTGTGCGGTCACTCAGACACTCCAACAGTGCAAGCTTATAATGCCTTCCACACGTTTAGACCAACTACTACACAGACAAGGAGTAAAGGTGGAGGTGCCTCGATTTACATCAAAAATAAATATACATCAAGGCTGGTCAAACATGACAATGCAGTTGAGCTGATCCATGTTCAACTCATCATAAGAAAAATACAATACCACTTCTTTGCAAGATATAGGTTCCCCTCTATGACCCAGAAAATCCATGTCATGTATCTAAACTTATTAGAAACACTCACCATCCAATCTATTACCACATTCATGGGTGACTTTAAATTTCCCCACTTTACCCCTCTCGCCGCAAATAGAAATAGTAAAATCTGCCAAACTACTAGGCATTACAATTGACAACAAACTCACCTTTGAAACACACATTCTCAACGTAATAATGAAAACGCACTAAACTTGGCAGACTTGATCATCATAAACTTTACATGGACAAAAAACACTAAAACAAAACTGGCAGGTACCTTACTCATCCCTGCTCTACTTTACGGTAGTGCCATCTTCACTAAACTTCAGTCTTGTTGCTATAAATAGTTAAATTCACCTCAGGAAAGCCCAACTGCTCACACCACTGCCAATCTCTGAACTGAACTGGTTGGATTTCTCAAACTATCTTTGCTAAACCCAACTAATGCTAGTCCATAAACTCAACAACAACAACATAAACCAAATACCTGCCCAACTCTCATCAATACTACAAACTTATAGTCCTTCATGTACTCTAAGATCCTCCAACAAATTGCTACTAAGTATAACCAAGCCAAACAAAAGAGCTGGACAATGCTTGTTCTCCCATAGCATTGCTAAAAAAATAGAACTCCTTATCCTCCCATATTACCCAAATAGATTGTATAAAGACATATAAAGTAGCATTAAAAAAATACTTCCTACATAACCTCAAATGCCAATGCAAATCAAACAAACCACCATAAAACCTTCACTATTTACTTCTAACCCATTTCCATAGTCCAAAATAACTTTTACCCTGACAGCAACACAGCTCTATTACCACTATAACTGTTCAGCAAGAACTGCCATGTTTTTTCATGCAATGCCAAAAAGAAACGACTCAAGCTTTGTACTGTACTACCAACTGTTATCCAAGTTTATATAAGTTTCGATACATACTAAGTTTTATATTGTCTATGTATTCTACTTTTATCATTTTTTTTTTTAATTTCCATGTTTCAGCTTTAAAAACATTTTTTTGTCAAGTGTCTATATTTTTATTTGTATTAATTGTGGAGCTTTTCTCCCCGGGCCTCCACTGAAAATGGGCTCCTGACCCAGTGGACTTTCCCAGTCTACAAATGTCAATAAATAAATAAAATAATAATTAATTGGGAATCCTATACGACACCAAATGTACAGGCACAGAGATTCCTGGATTCTGTAAACAAACACCCTGGACCAGATCGTCAATACATCACCAGGGGTGCAACCATACTGCATCTGGTCCTCACTAATATGGAAGAATGCTGCATATCCCCTAGTGTAATGTTTTCCCTGGTAAGGTCAGACGAAAAAGTGGTCTCCCTTGAAATAAAAATAAAACCTGGATCTTGAATATTCAGGAAATAGTCAAAGCTAACTTCCTACTGTCAAGTGATAACCTGGCAAAATTTCAAGACACCATAAACCCTGTGAAATCTGCTACCTATGCAAAACTGTTCACAGAATCCCTATACAAGCATGTTAATAGCTGCACAGAGGCAGCTGTGCCGAATCACAAACTCATTAGGCTGTATAATAAAAAAAAAGAAAATCAAGCCAAACATTAGGAGGTGCAGCACCCATCAGGACAAAAGCACTCTTATCAAACTAAACCAACAACTCAGAGGACAAAGCCTACCAAAGCCAAATTTGAGGAAAATTTGGCTTCCCAGGCCAAGGACAACCACAAGGGATTCTTTAGCTATGTCCATAACCTCAAAGGCACTGCACAGTTGTGTGCAGAGCTCAATGTAATTGAAACCATCTACACTGAGCCAGAAGATGCAGCAAACCTCCTGGCTGATAAATTCAGCTGCAACTTTACCACTCTCTCCCAATCAACCTTCCCTCAGGAAACACCATCAAATAAAACTCCCACTCTATGAACCTATGCTATTACTAGGGAACAGGTCCTTAATGTTCTCTCCAAGGCCAAAAACAATGCATCAATGAGCCCAGACAATATCTCAGGATGCCTTCTAAACAGCATGAAACATGACCTATAAGGCCCTCTGTAATTGCTATTTAACTGTAGCCTCCAAACATGTTTCATACCTCATGAATGGAGAACGGCAATAGTCATCCCTCTGCACAAACGTGGGCCATCTACAGTTCCATAAGTCTCACTAGTCTTATATGTAAAGCCATGGAAAGAATTATCATGGAAATGATCAATAATGATATAGTAAACCTCCAGACACTGGACCCAACCCAGTTTGGTTTCGTTAAGGGCAGGTCATGCCTACTCAACCTGGTGGACTTCTTTGAGAAAGTCACCAAAGCAATGAATGAGGGCAAAATGATTCACATTGCCTACTTTGACCTGGCCAAGGCATTTGTCACAATACCCCACTCAGGCATTGTTGACAAACTCAAGAGATTAGGTATAAACCCATATTTTACCTGATGGATAGCCAACTGGCTCACAGACAGGACCTAGGAAGTTAGGACTAGGGAGTCAACCTCTACATAAAGGCCAGTCACAAATGCAGTCCCTCAGGGATCGGTCCTTGGACCGCTCCATTACTTCTCTGAAGTCAAGGCCAATATCAATGGTCTCTGGCTAACTAAATTTGCAGATAATTGCAACTTAGGAGCCGTCACTGAATCCCACACTGACACAAATGTTCTCCAGGAAGGGCTGACACAGATAACCAACTGGACTCAGAGCCATGGACTAAAACTAAATACCAAGAAATGCATAACAGTATCCTTAAGGAAATCATCCACCCTTGGTAACTATATATGGACAACACACCCCTTAATGTTGACCCAGTAGTCAGGAAATTAGGGGGACACAGTAATCTAGCCGTTGACCATCATGTGTCTACAGTAGTGGGGAAAGCATTCTATGTTGTGCAACTTATAAACAAAGGTATGGCATCTAGGTCCTAGGAGGTCATTGTTCCACTGTATTCAGCATTCATCAGTCTTACAGAGTACAATGTCCCCTTTGGTATGCAACTAACCAGGCATATCCAACAAGTGGAACGCCCACAGAGGTTCCTCACTAAAAGAATACAGGGCATAAGTAAAAATGTCCTATGCAGACTGCCTCAAGGCCCTATCCCTGTATTCTGTCTCATACAGACTGCTGAGGGGAAATCTATGCCTGGCATATAGGGCATTGTCAGACCCCACTCTGATGGACCTCCTACATATCCACAAAAACAAGGGGCACCAGAACTACCCATTCTAAAGACTTAAACCTGGCCTGTCATTTAAACAGGACCTGCGAGATAAACAGGTATATATCCCAGAGACTACCCCATCTATGGCACAGGCTCCCCATCCATGTGAAACAGAGTTCCTCCCTAATCCAATTAAAGTGCAACAAGAAAATCATCCTTGGTTTGGCAGCTATATCTCTAATGGACAGAGGCACCCTGTAAATGGTTTAGCTCCAAGGCCCCTGCTTGTAAATGTTTCATTTCTTATGCCCCCGCTTACACTTATCAAAGGTACCAGAACTTGTCAGAGATTTGGGATGCATGGCTAAGTTTAAAAAGGCCCTTGTGGTCATTAGCCCAGTAAACATCTATGAACCTAAGATATGTTTAGAGTCTAACGAAAGTGTAGATGACAAATTGTAGTGCTCCCATAACTTTGTCCTTCAGTAATACAAGCCAAAAATTAATTATGTCTCTAAATAAACCAAAACTAGAAATAAGTTGCATAACTTTGAAGGAAAAATGTACTACAGTATATTATTTGTATGACATACTGAACACAATGTTCAAAAGGGCTGTTTCTTTGTCTGCGTACATTAATTCCTCATTTAAGACTATTAGTGCTGGCTCTAAATTATAACATTACAAAGTAATTATACATGCTTGCCATTCACTTCTGTGCCTTACCCATCTAGCTATGTGATTATCAAACAAGCCATGCTTTAATGGTTACTTATTACCAGTTTACTTCTTGTTATCATTAGCTACTTTCCAAGGTCACATCTGAAACAGATTCAAGTACACTTTTTTAATTTACTAAAACAGCTCAATCAGGTACAGCAAAGTACTACAAATAAATGGGTAGCCCCAAGAGTAGTTCCCTTCTTATTGTTGGATTTTTGCCTTTTACTACATGCATACCTATTTTTAGCAGACTAGAATGTCATGTGTACATTTTGCATCAAGCGTCTACTTTATAACTGTATCTGCAAATTTCAGATAATCATCATCATCATCATCATCATCATCATCTTTCGGCTGTTCCCATTAGGGGTTGCCACAGCGGATCATCCGTTTCCATTTCTTCCTATCCTCTGCATCATGCTCTTTCACATCAACCACCTGCATGTCTTCTCTCACCATATCCATAAACCTTATCTTAGGCCTTCCTCTTTTTCCTTTTATCTTGGCAGCTCCATCCTTAGCATCCTTTTCCCAATATACCCAGCATCCCTCCTCAGCACATGTCCAAACCAACAAAATCTCACCTCTCTTGCTTTGTCTCCAAACTGTCTAGCCTGAGCTGACCCTCTAATATACGGATTCCTAATCCTGTCCATCCTAGTCACACTCAGTGCAAATCTTAACATCTTTAACTCTGCCACATCCAGCTCTGACTCCTGCCTTTTTGTCAATGCCACCGTCTCCAACCCATATAACATAGCTGGTCTCACTACCCTCTTGTAGACCTTCCCTTTCACTCTTACTGGTACCAGTCTGTCACAAATCACTCCTGACACCCTTATCCACCCATTCCACCCTGCCTGTACTCTTCTTCACCTCTCTTCCACACTCACCATTACTCTGAACTGTTGATCCCAAGTACTTAAACTCATCCACCTTTACCAACTCTACTCCCTGCATCTTCACCATTCCTCTACCCTCCCCCTCTCATTTACACACATATATTCTGTTTTAGCCCTGCTGACCTTCATTCCTCTCCTCTCTAAAGCATATCGCCACCTCTCCAGGGTCTCCTCAACCTGGTCCCTACTCTCAATACATATCACAATGTCATCTGCAAACATCATAGTCCACGGGGCCTCCTGTCTGATCTCATCTGTCAACCTGTCCATCACCTGCAAATAAGAAAGGGCTCAGAGCTGATCCTTGATGTAATCCCACCTCCACCTTAAACGTATCTGTCACTCCCACCGCAGTCCTCACCAATGTCACACTACCCTCGTACATATCCTGTACCACTCTTACATACTTCTCTGCCAATAATGCTGCAAATTAAATAAAATATCTAAGAAGAACATCATTATCTAAAGTGAGTCAAAAAGCTTTACATAATTTACCCTTGCTGCACAAATGGACACAGCATATATACAAAGCTAATGATTCAAACACACCTTAAACTGTTGTGCTTTGGAACTCAAAGGTAAGAATGACAGTTTGTCACTGACAACTCTACCCCCCCCCCCCGAGTTCTTTAAACCACTTACCATTACAGTCACCAACAACTCACTTCTGAGCTGTATCTTTGACTTTAAAGTATAGTGAAAATAAACTAGTATCATTATGACACAGCAAGCACAGGATTGGGGAGGGGGCAATATGTCTGTTCTTCATTAGGAGGATTCATGCTGCACTGCTTGAACTCATCTGCACTGGAAATGGACAATAGGTAGGAATATAAACAGTGGCATTATTGATGTATTAGTATGTAAATGGTGGAAATTTGATTCATCATACCAACAGCAACACCTTTGAGAAAAGGGAGTCGACAATACAAGTGGCACAGATGTCCCATCATTTACATTTAGAGATTCTGATTATAAAAAAAATGTATACAAGAGAGACTTCTTTTGATGTAACCAATGTTAGGAAGGGATGCTATGGCTATCAGTTTACCAACATACTGCAATGTCCGTGACTATGGACATTTACCATCTTTCATTGGCCTGTACCCTCTTTCAGAAGTCTTTTTGCAAAGCTATTCCATGACCACTGTAAGTGCTTAGGTAGTTACTAGGCAACTGGTCTAGTAGACCACTGAGGAGCCTCACCAAATTTTCCAGCTGTTTCATTACTTACTTTGCAGCTATGAGCAAATTTAGTTACAGTGAAGCTGAAGGAATCAATTTTTTGGACTACAGGAAGCAGCTGTTAACAACTCATAGATTTAATACTCTGCAATAACTGGCAAATATTATGTGCACAGATTCATCTTGAGACACTATTGCTGGATCTCCCCACCACTGTCTTCGCCTTCCAGACTTGCAATACATAGCTTAACCTTCTTCTAACTACTGATCTTGCTTCAAGGTGTCTTCTCCAGCCAGAACCATATCCATTGGACTCTCTGGCTTACCTTCCACCACCTGCACTAAACTGTCTTTAACACTGCTCTAGCATTTATACAGAAGTCATTCTTCACAGTCACCAGGTCAAGAATGCTTATGCCAATTTAAGTGTTAGCAATTTCAGTTAATATTTTTAAAAGTTGCCCTTAGTATCTATCAAAGTATAACACAGTGAGAGAACTCACCCCTGGCAGCATTTCTATTACTCTGGCTAATTTTTACTTGCTTGATGTATTGCTCTAGTAATTATGCTGTCAAATAATGTTACCCAGTGGCTACATTAGCCTATGAACTCCTGAAAACCCATACTGCCTGCCAAACCAGTGTGAAGACTCCCAAGCATAGGGATGACATCTGGGACTCCTATTGTAAATGGATACCATTAGATCATGGAGCCCTACATAATATTTTGATTTTCAAACAGTTCTTTGCAGGGCACTGCCGGTGTTCTGACAGTGTGCTCGCCACTCCCTAATATACCTCACTACGTGTCTCTCCCTCCTCTGAATTAGCTAACCGGATTCCTTACCTCTGACTACAACTACAATGCTTTTCAGGAAGCATTACTTTCTCAAGCACCTGCAGCTCCCTAAGACACCTCACTAAGCATCTCTCCCACGCTGAATTGGCCACCTGGATTTCCTACCCCTGACTGCAACTACAATGTGCTTCAGGAAGCATTACTTTCTCAAGTGCCTGCAGTATATGCCCTAACAAATGTTTCAGCTTATCTATTATAATAGGTCGGCATTCTAGGCTAGACATGAGCACACTATTCAGGATTCTCTGATTTACTCCCTTGGCCATAAAAAATGCTTTTTTTCTCTCTCTTTGTGGGATCATTAAATTTAAAAAGAAAACGACAACAAAAGAAAAGTAAATGCTAGCCACTCTTACTTATATCTCCATATGACAGAGTAAATTTGAAGGTCTGATAAATATCTAGGGCACTAAGACACTGACCTGGGTCATGATATTGCAGCTGATTTTTTTCCTGTGATGCTGCCTGGGCCGCCTCGTGGTTCAACCTGCTCTGTTCACCCTTACTCCACTTGGGCTCACTCTTCTCCCCTACCCTACTGCCACTACCACACAGCCCCACTATCCTTGCATTTTCATCTAACCACTTCCCCTCCTCGCAACTAACCAATCAAACAATTTCCCAGCCATTAGCTCACTTCATAATTAATCAACCTGCCCAGCCTATAATTTCCTCAATACATTTACAAAGCCTATAGACTCTACTTCACTCACTCTAATTTCTACCACCAATCAATTTGTCTGCGTTATAACACCCCCCCACCATTAATACTTTAATATTAAAAACCCTCAAACACCAAATTACTGACATACCAAATTACTCTTAGTCCCTATACATCACAATTATTTACAATTCATACTATACAAATACTATCCTGGTAAGAGTGTATGTTGCCTGCCTGCTTACTCTATAACTCTTTTATTCGTTGCAATAGCTGCTCATATAACCTCCTACCACACAGAACTAAATCTATAATTAATATCCCTGTTCCCAAAACCTCTACACTAAAAACCCACAACCCTCAGGACATCACCAACAATCTATATTATCACAAGCACTGACCACTCAGTATTTAAGCTACTATCCCAACAATTTGATTCTCACATATACCTAAAATACGATAAAACCATATCTAAATACCTAAAGCAATTTGTATACTTGGCATCTCAACTAATTCTTAGTGGCGATATTCACCCCAGCCCTGGTCCGAAAACTAACCAGATCCATGCCAATCATGTCGGCACCAACCAGCTCCAGTATGTATTTAACGTCCCTAGAAAAGGAACCATCTTACTAATACTAAACTAACAGCAGAAGCATACTGAACAAATTATTGGAATTGCATGCTACCCTGTCATTATACTCACCAGACATTGCACCAATTACTGAAACCTGGCTAAAAACAGACATCACTAACAATGAAATTCTTCCACCTGGATACAACATGCATTGACTAGATAGGCAAAACAACAGAGATTGTGATACAGCCCGTTTAAAAATCACCTCCACCTTGAAATTATACACCAGGTCAGCCCACAGTTAACGACACTGAAATAACGTTTACTAAACTAAATATCAACTCAAAGAAATGCCAAAATATAGTAGGGGCCTATATCTCTCCTGTCAACACTAGGCCACATCTTCACTGGACAGCAACAGCGCTCCATCAGCAGTAATGCAATTTGGTTCTCTTGTAACTCACTAAACCCGACTGTTTATATCAACCTCCATGGCTTCACCCAAATAATTCAAACTTCCGCTAGAGTTGATAAAGCATCCAAAAAAAACAGTCAGTCCTTGACTGGATCCTAACAAATAGACCCACTCTATCTTTGCCCTCTGGTCATCTCCCTGACAACCTCAGCGACCATCTTCCAACTTATGTTGTCCATCACCGAATAAATCCATAAAAATGTGCTACTTCCCACCAAATTCGCAAGAATAGAACTTTTAAACCCCTTGACTTCATAACCAACCTCAAACTCTCTAATTGGGCACCCCTCAAATACCTCCCTCTAGACAATGCAGTACAGTTATTTAGGATGTTAGGAAAGGGAGTTAAATATGATGGCACCTAGAACAATAAGGGTAAAATCAACTTTGTCCCATGGTTAACCACGGAAACAAAATCACTACTAAAAACCAGAGACAGGGCTTGGGGAAAATGGACCAATAACAAAACTGCAGTCAATCAAAAGAAATAAACAGAATTAAGAAACAAGGCCAAAAGACAAATAAGGCAGGACAAAAAAAATACACTATAGCAATATCCAATCAAAACATCAGAAAAACCAACAAAAGTTCTGGCCAGCCATAAAAAGTGTCTTGCAACCAGGACAAGTTAGTACTCCCTCCCCTGCAGCTACCAATCATGCGGAAAGCATATCAACACAATTTAATATATGCTTTACAGAATCCATCTTAACCCTTCAAACACCCACTGCACCTCTCCTCCACCAACCCACTAAGCACCAACTCCCGACACCAACAACTTTTCTTTCCAAACGATCTCAATAAGTATATAAAAACATCTAAAAAAAAACCTTAAGCCTACTACTCTAGCAGCTCACAATCTAACATCCAAATATCTTAAAATTTCCACTGAAGCCATCTCCTACCCAGTATCCATACTCATCAACTGACCCATCACAGAACACAGTCCCATCAATCTGGAAAATATCACCTATCATCCCATTACACAAAGGTGGCAATTCAACCGAAATGTCCAACTACTGACCTATAGCTATACTATCTCTACTATCCCAAATTCTTGAAAGGTGCATCTCCTTCACAAATTCTAAACTAAACTGTTATCCAATAACCTAACTAATACACAGCATGAATTTCGGTCTAACCATAGTATTAATACTGCCCTTATCAGTTTTACGAGCATCGTTAACCACTATCGTAATGAATGCAAACTAGTTGCTTCTATCTTTACTTATCTATGTAAAGCATTTGACACGGTCTCACGTAAGAAACTCTTAAAAACGCTTTCTGAACTTAATATTGGTCATTCTGCACTTGTGTGGCTCCAGGACTAACTTGTCGCCAACAAGCAGCAAAATGACAACAAAACCTCTCACATCTTTTGGCTGTCATACTAGAGGTACCTCAACAGTCTATTCTGGGTCCTCTTCTGCTTACTACATTTACTAAAACTGTATACTGCCATCCTACAAGCCACCCTAATCCAAGTACGTAGATAATTTAACTTAGATCACGATTCCACTTAAATTTGTGCAGCTCAAGCTCAACAACTTCAGCAAATAAAACAGCAGTCCTTCAAGGCAGCTGAATCTTGGCTAGCTAATGCTCAACTTATACTCAACCCTAAAAACTAAGCTCATGCTTTTCTATCCCACTAAAGCCTCAGACTCCCCCCACATCATTCAATATCTCATCAACAAATAATACTAATATTTCACCAGTGTCACAAACCAAACTTCTCAGAGTAGTCATAGATCATAACATGAAATTTGACATACATATATCCCAAGCAATAAAAAAGTACACAAAATCTAGGCACCCTATACTGGAATAAACACTTTCTAACTAAAAACACAAGGGCCACCATTGCCAGAACGCACAGTCTCTCTACCCTACTCTATGCCTCACCGATTCTCACAAACCTAAAGATATCTGATATAGGAAAATTGGAAGCATGCTACAATAAAAACTGTAAAAGTTGCCATAGATTCAAACTACAGGTCCCACCATTGCTTAGCATTAAAACAACTCTCATGGCTAGAACTACCAAATCTCCTAACAAACATACAACCAGCTCACCATGGCCTATCAAATAATTAACCAAGCTGAAATAACTCCAGCACTTCAAAAGCTACTAAATCCCTACTCTAATAAACGCTTACAATGTTCCAGTAAAAAATCACTAGCAAACATAACCACATCTAAACAAGGCTGCCGGTGGCTCACTCTACTTAAATTGTATAGAAAACATTTGGAATTCCTTGCCTCTAAACATAAGATCATCTACCAGCACTCCAAATTAAAAAAAAAATAATAATAATACTCAAAGCCCACTTATCTAATTAATGGACCTTCTCCTGTACCAACTCTGGTTAGTTATAAACTATCAGCAGCTACAGAAATAAAAAAATAAATATGCAATGTTTGTCAAGTTTTTTTTTTTCTATGTTCAAACCCTGTCTAATCAATAACATTGTATGGGAATGCTAAAATTGTCAAAACTGTTTTTGGCTGTTTGAATTTTAATTTATACTCTCTGCATCATGTAGCACTGTACCATATGTATTACTTTTCCTTTTATTGTAAAATGTGGATCTTTTCTCCCAGGGCCTCCAATGAAAAAGGACTTCTTGTCTAGTCGGACTTTCCCAGTAAACAAATGTAAAATAAACTAAAATAACTACTTCTCCTCAGCGATTATCTGAGCTGAAGTTTCTACTGCAATTTCAAAGACAGTCATTAACAGGAGCTTTATTACCATCCCTAATAATGCTCTAAACAGTCTAAGGATCTCTTACTGCTGCAAGCTATTAGATGTGAATGCTAAAGCTGCTACCTGTTAATGTGGGCTGAGACTGCAGCCTTTTCAGGGCATAATATACTGACTGTCGCAATACTATATGTATCAAACAGAGCTGTGCTTACTAGTACCAATTTAATAACCCAGACAAATTCTCCTGTGCCAAATGTTGTGCAAAAGTACTTTAAATGAGACAGAATCGCAAACTGTATATGCTGGTGTCAGAAAAAATATGTATTAATGTATGTGTTTAGTGCTTATTAGAAGCTAAAGGGGTTAACATATTTCATTCTATTTTATGTACAGCTTAGTTTTGTATGAAACTACAAGATGCTTTTCTAAAATGACCATATGCTTTCTGAAACTGCAAGATGCTCTCTGACCTAGTATTTGCTAGCACAGCAAAATTCATGTTTATGCCTTTTGGAAATATACTGAGAAGCAGGTGATTATCTGCTAGGTCAGGAAATTAATGAATAGAACAATACTGTTTTCTATAATGTTACTGAACTTGATCAATCAGCTCTGTTCGTGTTAGGAGAACATGCACAGCTGCAGAAAAAAACAGATACAGTTAAACAAAGACTGATTGAAGAAATTAACTGTAATCTGTACTTGCTTTGTGCTCGAATTAGCCATAATACCTTGAATGGTAACACTGCATAGTGAGAAGTTGTATCTGACCGGTGGTCATCAAGGCCACGTTGTTTTTCTTAGGAAGTTTTTTCGTAAACTTGATATGCCAGCAGAAAATCATGGACAAACAGCTGCTATGAAATAATATTGAAAGAACTTGTGATTTGTTAAGTCAGCTTGGTAGGCAATGTCTTGTAAGAAATGTATAAGAATGGCTTCACTTCCTGATTCTAGTTAGACAAACTCTGTATTAGCACGTTTTTGTCTCCTTGCTGCAAGTGCCTTAACCTGCATCTGCCGTGTACTGATCTTTTTGAAGATGTTTTTTCCTTTGACAGATTGGTCCTTCGGACCGGAAACTCTCACTTTGCCTCAGGTCAGATGGGCCAGGTGGCATGAAACCGTAGAGGGAAGAAACCACATTGGTTCTTCTGCGCTGAAAGACCTCCAACTGAATTGTCGTTCAAAAAAGGCCAGCCACTGTTCTGATCTGCGACTGGAGGGCGAGTTAAACAGTATTCACGCGAACCACAGACGGTCAATCAAGGAGGCTCAGGTAAGGTGAGATTTACCTATTTTCTGTTTTAGATCAGGGATTTCATTTGTGTCATCTGTCAGGAGATTTGTTTTGTACAAGTCAGGACAGGAAGATTGCAATCTTGTCATAGATCAGGGAAACAGAATAGGTAAAGCAGTCATTCTAGATAAACTGTGAAAAAGAGAAAATCGTGGTACCACGTAAAATAAGAAGGGTTACGTAACAGCTCAAAGGTTAAAATAAAATGGGAAATAAGTGCACAAAAAGATCCCAAAGTCCGCCATTAACTGAAGATGCAATATATGCAATTACAACGTGCCGACAATGTTAGGTACTACACAAAATGGGTTAATAAATATGAATTCGATGGCAAATTAAAAAAATCCTCACTTATTAAACTTGTCAAACAGCTTAAAACTGATGCAAAAGGTCAGGTAAAAAAGCAACGTCAATTAGGCATTCCTCAGGTACACAGGTGGATTGAGGAAGCGAACCGTAGAGAACAAGAGAGTAATAATTCAAAAGCAATGTTTCTAGATAAAGAGGATAATAACTTGGTAATAGCATCAGCCCCTCCGCCTCCTCCGCTTCCCTTACCAGAATATGAAGCGGGTGGACAAGTTGGTCCACCTCCGCTATATCCAGCTGTCCCCGCGAAGCCAAAACCGTTTGTCAGAGATCCCATTGAGACTAGGTCTCGAACACGTAACTTAAGAGGGGATATTGAATATCAAATAAATAAAAATTCATGAGCTATGAGTGAAGAAGAGATATGTCCGCTCATAGAAGTACCAAATCCTCAGGCAGGACACAACTCTCCTAGTATATAGACCGTGGACACCGGAAGACATCCGGAAAGCAACAAAGGGAATTCCCCATCCAAAAGTTAATTTTAGAAAATTCTTAGAAGACTTACAGGGCATGAGGTTAAGTTATCATTTAAATGGAGAAGAAGTAGAAAAAGTAGTCAGACAAATCATACATCCAGATTGGCACATGATCAGTGGCAACTGGAATCCCCATGATGCAGAACACAAGCCACTGCCGCATAGCAACGCAGAGCTGGATAAAAGAGTGAAAGGTCTGACGGACCGAATCTCTGAGAAATGGAAGACTAGGGCAGACTGGACTTGCATTAATCAATGCATCCAACAGGAAAGTGAATCTGTTGATAGATATTATGCTAGATTATTAGAATGTTTTAATAACCATTGTGGAATGCAGGTACCTGAAGACCAAACACATGACTCCCCCCATATGAGCAGCAGCTAAAGAATGCATTTTTGAAAGGCAGTATTGCACCCATTAGCAGCTTTATTACAAAGCACATGGTAGATCATCGTACAAGTAGATTACAGTCATTACCTGAATATGCAAGACATGCCGAAAGGCTTTTTAATAACAAAAAGAAAAAGAAAACCCAAGTATTTGCTGTAGAAGATGGAGCAGAAGTTTTTGTAGCACAGTCCGGGAAAAAGGGCAAGAAAAATGCCCAGGGAAACAAACAATCTGATAAACGATCAGAAGTGTTTGAAGAAAGAAAGAAAAGGGGTGAATGTTTTAAGTGCGGAAAAAAGGGACATTTAGCAAGGGATTGCAACAAGAAGGTAGCCATGGAAGATAAGGAGGGTGAGGACCGATGATAGTCAAGAATCACTAGAAAGGAATAACCAAGAAAAGACAAATGCAAATGTGATAGGAGTAGAGAATGTGACAGAAGAAATAGAGGAAGTGCAGGAAATCACAGATAGTGAAGAAAGTGAAATGTTAGACTTAGCATTATTGAGCCTAGAGCTCTATTTAGCAGACACGAAATCGGAAGTTACACTTCTGGTAGGGGGGAGGGAAGTTAAATTTCTGTGCGACTCAGGGGCATCACGAACCCTGATACATCTTTCCAAACTACCAGAAAATTCAGAATCGTTTGATTACATATTAGTGAAAGCAGCTAATGGACAGCTGTATCGGGAGCCACACTCCCATAACATAGCAATAACTGACCCTGTTTCAGGGATGACCCAGAAAAGCAAAATTGTTGTTTCTGCAAAATGCCCAGTAAACCTTTTGGGCAGGGACCTTATGCAGATATTTGGCATAGCAGTAGTTCCGACTATGCAGGGTACAGCGACAAATGGATACTTTTGTAGTGCGACTGGAGGGTGAAACGTTTTATTGGTATAGCCAGGACTTGGTCAAGACTGGTCCAGGGGCAGTAACCAAAGAACTGATGAACGTAGCCATCAGTAAGTCCCCCTCTCTTGACAATGCTAAACAGCATTTGTTGCACTGTACTCTGTATTACTGTAGCACACCAGGACCTGATAAGGAATATGAGCAAGAACTGTTTAGAAACCATGCCAACAGATTAGTATTACGTAATATGTACTGGGACACAGAAGGGAACAGTGTAGTTAGCTGTTCATTGCCCCAGGAATTCTTTGCACTTTATAAATCTAAATTGATTACCACATGTTAGTTTAACTAAAGACAACAATGTGAAATGGGCAGACTTAGGAGAAAAAGTCACAAAGTGGGAAAAACAGACAGAGTTAGAACTGTCAGAACAGGGAGTACAAAAGCAGAAGTTAAATTGGATAACACAGACACACCCAGCTGTACACTTGCAGTCAAGCAAGGACAGCTGAGTAGCACTCTTACTAGAAGAGGAAGAAAACGCCTTACGAGGCATACCAGAAACTCTCTGGTCAACAGGAAAATCAGATGTAGGACTTATTCGTACAGCTGGACCAGTTACTATCACGCCAAAATCAGCATTCAGACCACAGAAGAGACAATATCCCTTAAGAAAAGATGCAGAAGTAGGAATCAAACCTATAATAGCAGCTTTACTTAAGGAAAGAGTACTGATAGAATCTCCCGATTCACCATGTAACACACCCTTATTTCCCGTCAGGAAAGCAAACGGAGAATGGCATATGGTCCAAGATTTACAAGCTGTAAATGGCGCAGTAATACCTAGAGCACCTATGGTACCATATCCACAAACCCTGTTGAATGATTTAAAGCCTCAACAGAAGTATTTTTCTGTGGTAGATATTAGCAATGCGTTCTTTTCAATACCGGTACACCCTGACAGCCAACATTGGTTTGCATTTACATTTCAGGGGAAAAGGTACACATATAGGAGACTACCACATGGGTATTGTGAAAGCCCGACAATTTTCGCACAAGAAATGGCAAGTAACTTGGCGAGATTTATCCCACCGACAGGCAGCCAGATTTTACTAGATGATATCCTGCTGGCAGCCCCCACCCAGCAAGAATGCAGAGAAGATACCATAGCATTACTACAATTTCTAGCCACTCAAGGACATAAAGTAAACAAAAACAAATCTGCTTTGGAAAAAGCAGGTTAAATACCTGGGATATGTGATATCCAAAGAAGGCAGAATATTAGATGGAGAGAAAAATAGCAATTTTACAAGCACCCAAACCAACTACCAAGAAGGAAATAATGTCCTTCCTGGGTACAACTAATTTCTGTCGGAGCTGGATTCCGAACTATGCTTTGGAATCTGCTCCACTGACTGACTTGATATACAAGAAGCCTATGGCAGCACAAGATTTATTACAATGGACACCAGAAGCAGAATCAGCTTTCTGTAAATTAAAGCAATTGATAGCGTCCTCATTAGTTTTACAATTACCAAACTATCAAACGTTTTTTCCAAACCATAGATTGTAAGCAAGGTTATATGACGTCAGTGTTAACACAACAACATGGGGACAAGCAACGTTCCATAGCTTACTATTCATCACAACTGGACCCAGTGGCGCGATCCCTGCCCCACTGTGTACAAGCAGTAGTCGCAGCTGCAATGGCAGTGCAGGCTTCGGCCTCAGTAGTGTTGTTCCACCCTCTCACATTGAGAGTGCCTCATGCAGTCGCGATTATTTTACTGCAAGAAAAAGTAGCATATCTTTCTCCTGCTAGACATCTTTCCTGTATGACTATACTGTTGAGCCAACCTCATATGACAATTGAACGGTGTACAACTTTGAATCCGTCTACCTTTCTCCCAACCCCTGCGGATGGCACACCACACAGCTGCCTGCAGGAGATTGAGCAAAAGACACTACCTAGAAAAGATCTTACGGATGTTCCCTTGGATGATGCCGAGGTGACATATTACGTGGACAGCGCATGCAAAAGGGGACCCACAGGACAGAATCTAGTAGGATATGCAGTAGTTTCTGATACTGAGATTTTAGAAACAAAATCTTTACCACACAACATATCTGCACAAGCAGCAGAATTGATTGCCTTGACACGGGCATGTACCTTAGCAAAGGGTAAATGTGTAAATATTTTTACTGATAGCCAGTACGCTTTTTCTACTGTACATGTTTTTGGGCAACAGTGGAAGAATAGAGGAATGATAACATCTACTGGCACACCGATTAATCATGCACAGTTTATTTTAGATTTGTTAGAATCTATTCAGTTACCTCAGAAAGTAGCTATTTGTAAATGCGTAGCTCATACCAAGCAACAGGATAGGATTTCAAAAGGTAATGCGAGAGCTGATACAGCTGCAAAGCAGGCAGTTTCAGAAGTATTTCTTTTGAGTGAGGAATTACTACCCTCTGAGATTTTAGATTTAGAAATGTTGAAAACAATGCAGACACTTACTACGAAAGTAGAAAAATAGAAATGGATAAAACGAGGAGCAATTCTTGAGAAAGGGCTGTACATCTCCAAAGAAGGAAAACCGATATTGCCATCTAACTCGTTTAGATATGCAGCTTTGTTGAGCCATGGGCAGTGCCATGTCTCAACAGGGGGGGATGGTACAGTAAGTGAATAAAGTGTTTACAACATATGGATTTATAAACTGCAGTAAAAATTTTTGTGCGGCATGTCATGTTTATAATAAGCATCATGCACAAGGGGCATTGAAGCCTAAGCAAGGGAGTTTAACTACACCACCATACCCGTTCCATACTATTTGTATGGATTTCATAGAACTAAACAAATGCGAAAATAAGAAGTATTGTCTTGTCATTATAGATATGTTTTCCAAATGGGTGGAAGCTTTTCCAACTAAAAATCCAGATGCAGCTACTGTTGCAAAAATTCTTGTTAAAGAAATTATTCCTAGATTTGGCATACCAGAAAAGATCTATAGTGACAATGGCACACACTTTGTAAATCAAACTATACAATGAGTCGATATTTCGGAATTTCCTTGAAAAACCATTGTGCATACCACCCACAATCTGCAGGATTAGTAGAGAGGCATAATGGAATTTTGAAAAATAAGCTTAGAAAATTAATGAGTGAAATACAAAAAAACTGGGTGCACTGCCTGCCTCTGGCACTGCTGAGCATGAGAACTGTTCCAAATGCAAAAGGGTTAACTCCTTTTGAAATACTGTTTGGGAGGGCATATTATATACCTCAGTGGAAACCCTCTCATGCCTGCAGACCAGGAGGCTGACAGTTCACTTGCAGAATACATGAGACAAGTAATAAACAACTTTTGCAGTTAAATTCTGTTTCAGATAAAGAACAAACCAGACCATCGGAAGCAGCAGTAGTCCCAGGCACGTGGGTCTGGGTGAAAGTCATCAAAAGAAAAAATTGGACATCACCGAAGTGGGAAGGGCCGTACCAAGTGCTACTATCAACACCCACTGCAGTCAAGATCGCAGAGCGAGCGTCCTGGATTCATTTGACACACTGTAAATTGGTTAAGAACTTTGAACTGGACAGAACCCTTGTTACTGTTACACAACAAGAACAAAATGACCAGATATAGAGAAAACAGGAATGCAGAACAACCCCAGAAGTATTGCATGATCATCCTGTTAACCATACTGATAACAATGATCTTTTTGCTGTGGCCTTTCCTTTTTCCAGCCACACAAGCTGAACCAAAGAAACGTGATGCATTGCTCATAGACTGGCATCCGAACTTTAACACTTACCAAGCAATTAAATATGTGTATGCTGAAACTTTTAATGTTTTGAATTGCTGGATTTGCACAGCTATACCAACAGCATATGGCGGATTATTAATGACTGCTGTCCCCCTAGGGGTCAATGAGACCTGGGAAAATTTGATTTTTGATACTACAACTGTAAAATCACAAGACAAAATAGCATTGTACCTGCCTGTTACACAAAAGGGTGGCCTTATGGTTAAGGTGTTTGCCTTACAAACACAAGGTGCAGAGTTTCAGTCTCACAAGGGATAATTGGCTAGGCTTAAAATGGCCCGCAAGGGCAGTTAGTCTAGTACTAACCTATGAACCTAAAAGGGAATTGTGTGTTTTTACAAAAATGATACTGTTCAGGTAGGTTGGAGTAATTGTAATGTGATTGTTCCTTACAAATGTTATACCAAAGCTAATAATGCAGGTTATATTTGTGATACAAACTATGACTCATATCTTGAATCAATGCACAAAACAGTTGATGAAATACAACATAATCCTGTTCTTTTTAAACTACTATCTATTATTGATAAGAAAATGTTTCATGCAGGGCAAGTGTATATTAATACTAAAGTAGAGAATTGTTATTTTGTTTGTGGGGAAAAAGCATACAAATGGTTACCTGAGAATTGGTCTGGCAGTTGTTTTTTCGGTTACCTGGTTCCAGCCATACGACACACTGCAGTTTTGCCTCAGGGAAGAATTCGAAATGTCAGAGAGGTCACCAAGAAAACCAGAAATCCAATCAAGAGGCCTGAAAATCCAGTGGGACGAATCGAAGCAGGCTGGAGAAACCATAATTCCGTGAAAAACAAAGATAAACTGACACACATGGACTTGAGTGACACTATTATATCGTGGGCAGGTATAGCCCCTGCATACGGTGCAGTGAAATCGATTTGGGAGATGAGAAAACTGTCCACACTTCTTGAAGTAATGAGTAATGCAATTTTCTGCTCTCGAATTAGTAACTGATGAACTGAACGCTATGAGAACTGTGGTGCTTCAAAACCGCATGGCTCTCGACTTCACCCTAGCGGCGAAAGGTGGTACATGCGCTTTAATAAAAGAGGAGTGCTGCTCATATATTCCTGACAACCAGCATGAGATAAACGACCAGCTTGAGGCGATTCAGCAAGTGTCGGCCATGACCAAACCAGGCCCAAACCCACTGACGGACTTTTTCCAGAATTTGTTTGGGGGATGGGGTAGCATCCTAATGAACATCCTGATTGCCATTTGTGTGGGATTACTCCTATTAGGAGTGTGTGTTTGTTGTGGTATTCTCTGCATGAAAAGATTAATCAAAGATTTTATAGACATGTCAGTTTTTGAGACTTTGTATCAAAGTACTGAAATTGAAGAATTGTTGAAAAGTGAAACACTTTCATAAGTTTAAACCGAATGACAACTGCAAATCTTGAACAGAAGAGGTTAGGAGAAGAAGCAAACTGTTTATGCTTTTGAAAATAGAATAAAAAGTATTAAAAGGGGGGAAATGTCAGAAAAATATGTATTAATGTATGTGTTTAGTGCTTATTAGAAGCTAAAAGGGTTAACACATTTCATTCTATTTTATGTACAGCTTAGTTTTGTATGAAACTACAAGATGCTTTTCTAAAATGACAATATGCTTTCTGAAACTGCAAGATGCTCTCTGACCTAGTATTTGCTAACACAGCAAAATTCATGTTTATGCCTTCTGGAAATATACTGAGAAGCAGGTGATTATCTGCTAGGTCAGGAAATTAATGAATAGAACAATACTGTTTTCTATAATGTTTAGAACAATACTGTTTTCTATCATGTTACTGAACTTAAACAATCAGCTCTGTTCATGTTATGAGAACATGCACAGCTGCAGAAAAAACAGATACAGTTAAACAAAGACTGCTTGAAGAAATTAACTATAATCTGTACTTGCTTTGTGCTCGAATTAGCCATAGTACCTTGAATGGTAACATTGCATAGTGAGAAGTTGTATCTGACCGGTGGTCATCAAGGCTACGTTGTTTTTCTTAGGAAGTTTTTTTGTAAACTTGATATGCCAGCAGAAAATCATGGACAAACAGCTGCTATGAAATAATATTGAAAGAACTTGTGATTTGTTACGTCAG
Source organism: Protopterus annectens (assembly GCF_019279795.1). NCBI lineage: Eukaryota > Metazoa > Chordata > Ceratodontiformes > Protopteridae > Protopterus > Protopterus annectens. Next base: position 1,117,176,867 of record NC_056731.1, on the reverse strand, counting down.
CTTAGTAGGCAATGTCTTGTAAGAAATGTATAAGAATGGCTTCACTTCCTGATTCTAGTTAGACGAACTCTGTATTAGCATGTTTTTGTCTCCTTGCTGCAATATTAAAGTGCCGTGTATTGATCTTTTTGAAGTTGTTTTTTCCTTTGACAGCTGGGCAGTTACTTCTGTAGCATATAGTAGCATCAGGCAAGAAGCTTGACTTTAATCTCAATTTTGAGCTTCTACCTCCTTGTTCCTTTAACTTTTCTCACTGTGGCCAGCTGTGGGGCCCTAATTCACCTGCGTCCACTCCAACTACCTGTGTACATTATATTTTTTATTACAAACACACACAAACACACCGCACCGATTTCAGAAAAGCATTCAAGGATGTTTTACTGATTCCTGTTAATACTTCTGGTACCTCGTTATCATAATCAGCAAAACCAAACTCGAATGCGTTTCGGAAATCAGCTTGTCTGTGTTTCATTTGCAAAGTTTTCAGTCTTCTTCCTGTTTTTTTTTTTTTTTTTACTTTTTAGAATGACTGAATAAAAGCATTCTTTATTAAAAAGATCTTTTCTTATATTTTTAGTTTTTAGCCTTTAAATAAGAGGAGACCCAGAATCAGGCAATGCAGGATGCAGTCTTGCAAGAGAGTCCAGCTTCCTGTCTGATATATGGGTCTCATCCAAAAAGTCAGCTTGATACTAGGTGATATCATCATTTAGAAGAGATAAGTAAGAACAAGGAAATGTTATTTGAAGCTGAAGCGAAGAGACATTTCTTTCGGACAGAGTAGTGGATTTCGGAAACAGTCTTTCTGTAGAATTTAAAATGAAGAAAATTAATTATAGGTGTGGAATTTTTAAACTGTATTTATTTTTAGTTAAGTGGGGTACAGCACTCATCCAAATGCACCTGTGGTGTCAGCCTGGGAGAATACAATAGACAGAAAATAACAAAAGTTGACATTGTCAAATGGGAACAATTATAACAACAAATGAATATTTTAAAAAGTTTGAATAAGTCATTTTCTTTTTTGCCAGGATACCCTCGAGGCAATGAATATGATGTCTCTGAAAAGCGGAGACGAATTCAAGCCTTTGCTCACTGTTAGTGTGTTTGCTTGCCAGACTCACTTCAGAGAATTTAACATTGTACTTGCTTACTGACAAGAATGTGCACGTCTGTCCACCACATGCACACCCACACACTTGACAGCAGCACATGTCCCTTTTAAAAATTTAGGGTCGAGAGTGTGCATCAAACCCTCAGTTAGTGATCGGGGACGCTTGTTAGTGCCAGATCCTTGTGTTCTGGAGCACATACTCCCACACTGCTTTCTGTGCTGCTAATGCCGAAGATGAAACAGTCATTGCTGCCACTAATGCAAGCCTGGCTGCCACACGGCATGACTACACTTTTACTGCTCATCCTGCCATCCCCTGACACTGTGAAACATGTCCAGGGGAATCTCAGCACCAAACAGGTAATGGGCAAGTGGGATGTAATTTAGACTCTGAATACTACAGTAAGGGAACCGGAACAATTGGGTGTAGAATCAGACTAATAAACTGTCATACTAATAGCCAAGATGTACAGTTAATGACATTACTGAGACGTGCGGTCGGTGGTCTCTTTAAACATTCTTTTCTGGGGTCGGTTCATCAGATAAGACTGTGCAGGTGTGTGTGGAGGAAATTATGTATGGGGATGCCAGTGTGTGTGTGTTTCGCTCATTGTACAGTGTGTATGTGTGTTTCTCTTTTAAGGCCACTAGTAGTACAGTGCATCCTGGAGTGAGTGAGGTGTGTGTGTGTGTGTGTGTGTGTGTGTGTGTGTGTGTGTGTGTTTTTCTAGTTTTAAGACTGCTCATAGTAGAGTCCATCCTGCTCTGTCCCTCTGTGGTTCTGTCATGTCTTTGTGGGTGTGTCCTTCGCCGACAAGAAACTTAGGGTTTTTTCCTCTATCTCGCGAGAGGGTGACAGAACCAGAGAGCCAATTTCAGTAAAAAGCATTCTAACAATAGTAACAACCAACAATCTGGTGCCACTGTTCTAAAAGTCTCCACTTACCTTATCACAGCCTATCACTTATTCTAAACATTATCACGTTTGCACATTTTTATTTAGTTTATACATTTTCTTCTACATCTTCCTTTTCTTTTCTTCATTCCCTCACTATTTAGATTTACTTCCTAACATGTCACAACAGCATTTTAAAATTACCAACACATACAAACATAAAAACAATCCTAGATTTAACTCTTCATACACTCTTGAAAAATACAATTCTACCACAGCACAAAACATTCACATTTCCGTTTGCAAAACATTCCTCTCCCAAACATCAGAACCTATTTTCTGTCATATTAATGTAGCTCAGGAAGAATATTTCCAAGCTTCAATTGGCTGTTTAGGCCAGGATAATAATATAAAGGTAAGATAGAAGGTTAAGGATAAGGTAATATGGAGAGTTGTATGAAAGGTTGGACACTAAAGAGGGATGAAAAGGACATGTACCAATTGGCTAGACAGATGGACCGAGCTGGGAAAGAAGTGGAGCAGGTAAGGGTGATAAAAACAGTGAGGGAAACGTACTCACAAGCGAGGAGAGTGTGTTGAGCAGATGGAGAGAGTACTTTGAGGGACTGATAAATGAAGAGAATGAGAGAGAGAGAAGGTTGGATGATGTGGGGATAGTGAATTATGAAGTGAAACAGATTAGCAAGGAGGAAGTACGGACAAATATGAAGAGGATGAAGAATGGAAAGGCGGTTGATCCAGATGACATACCAGTGGAAGCATGGAGGTGCTTAGGAGAAATGGCAGTGGAATTCTTAACCAGATTGTTTAATGAAATCGTGGAAAGTCAGAGGATGCCTGAGGAGTGGGGAAAAAGTGTTTTGGTACCTATTTTTAAGAATAAGGGTGATGTGCAGAGTTGTAGTAGAGGGAACTGATCAGTCACAGCTTGAAGTTATGGGAAAGAGTAGTGAAAGCTAGGTTAAAAAGGGAGGGGACGATTAGCGATCAGCAGTATGGTTTCATGCCAGGAAAAAGCACTACAGATGTGATGTTTGCTCTGAGAGTGTTGATGGAGAAATACAGAGAAGGACAGAAGGAGTTGCATTGTGTCTTTGTTGACTTGGAAGAAAGCATATGATAGGGTGCCTAGAGAGGAATTGTGGTACTGTATGAGGAAGTCAGGAGTGGCAGAGAAGTATGTAAGAGTGATACAGGATATGTACGAGGGTAGTGTGACAGTGGTGAAGTCTGCAGTGGGAGTGACAGATCCGTTTAAGGTGGAGGTGGGATTACATCAAGGATCAGCTTTGAGCCCTTTCTTATTTGCAATGGTGATGGACAGGTTGACAGACGAGATCAGATAGGAGGCCCCATGGACTATGATGTTTGCAGAGGACATTGTGATCTGTAGTAGGAGTAGGGACCAGGTTGAGGATACCTTGGAGAGGTGGAGATATGCTCTAGAGAGAAGAGGAATGAAGGTCAGCAGGACTAAGACAGAATGTGTGTGTGTGTGTGTGTGTGTGTGTGTGTGTGTGTGTGTGAGAGAGAGAATGAGAGGGAGGATAGAGGAATGGTGAGGATGCAGGGAGTAGGGTTGGTGAAGGTGGAGGAGTTTAAGTACTCGGACTCAACAGTTCAGAGTAATGGTGAGTGTGGAAGACAGGTGAAGAAGAAAAAACAAACAAGCAGGGTGGAATGGGTGGAGAAGAGCGTCAGAAGTGATTTGTGACAGATGGGTACCAGTATGAGCGAAAGGGAAGGTCTACAAGAGGGTAGTGAGACTAGCTATGTTGTATGGGTTGGAGACGGTGGCATTGACAAAAAGGCAGGAGTCAGAGCTGGAAGTGGCAGAGTTAAAAATGTTAAGATTTGCAATGGGTGTGACAAGAATGGACAGAATTAGGAATCAGTATATTAGAGGGTCAGCTCAGGTTAAACGGTTTGGAGACAAAGTCAGAGAGGCAAGATTGCATTGGTTTGGACATGTGCTGAGGAGGGATGATGGGTATATTGGGAAAAGGATGCTAAGGATGTAGCTGCCAGGTAAGAGGAAAAGAGGAAGGCCTAAGATAAGGTTTATGGATGTGGTGAGAGAGGACATGCAGGTGGTTGGTGTGACAGAGCAATATACAGTGGACAGGAAGAAATGGAAACAGATGATCCGCTGTGGCAACCCCTAATGGGAACAGGAGGAGAAGGGGAAAAAGAATAATAATAAGGCCAGGAGACATTCAGACTAATCCAAAACACCTTTCATTCCAAATGGCCACCCTCATATTCTTTACACTTAGTTGCCTTGTTATATGCTATTCTAAAACATTCCTGCTCCACAATTCTCTTCCCAGTGTTTACTGAACCAAAGGCTAATGTCTACAAACTAGTCATCTTACCTGCAGAACTCTATGAAACCACCATCTCAAACCACACTGCCCATTAAGCCCTTCCATAGGAAAAAAAGTTTGTATTTTCTGAAATGATACACCAATTACCCAAAACGGCTTACAGCACCATTATTCTGCTCCATAAGCCAAGTGAAGCCATAGTAATTGCTCTTTCTGCTTTGGAAAAAAAAGAATGTGCATCCCTTGCTACCTCAATTTTTTGGTGGGGGGGGGATAAAGAGAAATGCATTGCATTCCTCTCTATTTCTCCTCCATCGATGATACTTAACATCTACTATGCCCTTACAAAGGCATTAATAAGACCAGCAATATACTTTTAAATAACTGCAATCCAAAAGCAAATTTCATTACTCAGCATTTGTCAGCTGCTGCTACTAGACAACGTGACACACAGACGCACTAAGCAGTTTCCTCTTCAGCAACTTCACTAAAAAAAATCTGGAAGAAAAATGCACTTAGAGGTACTGTCCAACTTCACTAGAAATCACTTTCTCCATTCTCTCACTAGATCTTCCTCACCACCAAAGCAAACAGTCATCACTGGTCATAAACTTTTAACTTCAAAGAACTATGGAAACATTACTCAGAGTACTAGTCAACCTATTTCACCCTAATGAATGCAAGACAGAATATGCAACTCATGCCCCAGATACGCAAAAAGCTGAATGGGAAACTAAACAACTGCATTTCCATTACATATACCCTGAGCTATGGTACCCCACCAGAACAGCTGTACATATTGCAAAAATAAAACGGAAGGGGTCATGTGACCTAGGTTTCAGTAGCAAGGCTGAAAACATAGGGAACTGATGGGGCATTTTATAATGACCACATAAAAAAATGTCAATGTGCAGAAACATCAGTGCAGATCACACTGAAATCTGCATGTCAAAACTTTAATCAAAGTGCAAAAAATGGCCAAAACCACAGAGACTGCAAAAGGAACACAGATGCTCTAATGTTTTGAATTGTCTACTTTTGTGTCAGTCAACTAAAGAACGAACAAAAATAAATAATGTAATGTGTACAACTATGGTTAGGGGCTGTCGCTCGTCTTGTGTATCTGTAAGAGGATGAGGCTTGGGTGTTTCTTTAAGTAGTTTATTACATACAAAAACATCAGGATGGATGACTGGAACATTCAACTTAAAATAACCGACTGAGTGTTACACACATGCATGCTCTCACTCTAGCTGGTAACTCAAAATTGTTCTCTTGCTTGCACGTGCTCAGTACTTATATGCATGTGCCCGCTGACTGAAATGTTTCTTAAAGGTATATCGCACACTCTGATCTACAGAGGCAGAATTAGCAAGCTATCCCTAGCCATGGACCTAACTCCAACACTGCACGTTACCTTACCTAAAATGCTTTTCCAAACTACAAACACACTTCACATAGAGCATCATGCATTCAAAATATTAAATCAATCCCCTAGCCCACCCCTTACTATAACCCTAACAAAGAAACACTCTTACACACGCACACCTTCATAAATACAAGCATTCGCACACCCGTAAACATGTTCCCATCTCTAACCCTAACCCACAAACAAACACACCAACCACTAATGTCGAAACTATAATACTACCACATCTCAAACAGAAAAGGAACAGTGTTCTGACATTAAAAATGTCCTGCATTCAACAAATAGATGCTTTGAAAGAAGCACACAGCAGGAAGCTCCAATGATAAAACGTGCAATTGGCAACATTCACTGAAACAGTCATCCAATACATACTGTTCCCACTTCAACAAATCAACATACAAAGCTGTAATGCACCTTGGATTAACTACTCACTTGGAAAACTGACAAGGTTAATGCCTGGAAACTTAACCCTAACAATACTATAGCAGTTAATAAATATATTTTACTAAAAACAACTAATGAAGACAAAACTTTTTACTAAAAACAACTAATGAAGACAAAAATTACTTCAAAAAACAATTCAAAACTAAAATCTCCTACTTCAAATCATTTTATAAAACTACACAGCAAATTAGCTCCATCAAAAAGCTTTCACAAAAACAAAGTTTTTCCGCAACATTAGACACCAATATCCTCCACCAAATTCAGTCCAGACTTAGTTCTTCACATCTTCATAGATTTCAAACTTTCTTCACTCACACCTCCCATCCTAGACATTCCATTTCACAATTTTATGACACCCTCTATTCTACTTCAAATATACCACTTTCAAACTAGTCAGACCTACTTTACAGCTTAGAATGTACTTTTAACTCAACTTTCATATCCTTCACCTCAAGATTCCTTTGATACAAAGCTGAACATCTTTGTAAACCTCTTGCTCTTATCCACCTTTCCTTAACCTCACACATTAACTCACACAGTTTCAAATTTTCTATAATTATACCCTTAATAAAAATCAACAGCCTCACCTCTACCGATTTTAGGCCCATCTCCAACAACCTACAAATCTGCAAAAAACCCTGCAAAACATTTTTACAGTAAATGGTTGAATACCTTCAAATGTATGTTTCATCTGTTAAGCAACCCAGTTTCAGGCTAATGGACAGAGTTATTACTGTTACCTACTATTTAACAGATCAAATACTTGCCAATGAGGAACAAGGCCAACTCATTTCAGTAGTCATTTCAGACCTAAAAAAGCCTTTGATAATATCAATAATAATCTTTTAATTGGCAAACTAAAATTCATTTACTTTTCTGAAAATTAGCCTTTGGTTCAAGAGCCGCATTTAGCAGAAAGTTCACCACTACCTATGCACAACAAACACCTCACTATGACATGCTTTCCAAAAGGGTGTTGCAACAAGGCTCAGTTCCTAAGCCACTTCTCTTTTCTTCATTTATCAGCAACTTAATATCTGATCTGCCATTTACCAAAATACAACTAACAGCAGATAATATTTTGCTGACTTCTCTGCATAAACAAATTCCATTAACAGTGCAAAATTGTTTAGAAAGGATTACTCTATCAAACAACTATCCAAGCACAAGCAAACTAACACCCTTAAATCTAACATTGTACTCTTTACAATTTCAAAAGGAGTGCACCATACTAACTTCCTCTTACTCTCCATAGAAGACCACATACATACATACATACATACACACACATCTATATGTATGTATGCTTTCTTTACTCCATGGAATTACACTCACGAAATCAGCTCAGTCTCCTATAAGCTCTTCAGCTTTATTACATAAGAACCTAGAAGAGCTATACACTAAAATGTAACTATTCCCAGGTTTGAATATTTATTCTCTATCTTCACCCACAGCTCGTTTCACAATCATTTCATGTAGCAGAAAACAGGGAACAAATAACTTAAATGCATTAATTTTGCCACCAAGAAGTAACATCATTGCACTATCCTTCAGAAAGCTAAATACCTTCATGTAAGTCTTGGTTCCAAGTTCCTTTTAATAACTTAATCTTCAAACTGCTAAATGAAGCCTATTGCCCCTGCTGGGCAGTAAACTAAAAACTCACCACAATGACTACTCTCTCAGAAACCATAATGGTCTGATTCTTAATACTTTTCTTCAGAATCACAATGGGCGAGGCCTCTTTTTTTTTTTATAATCAGCATCCTTTTCCTGGAACGTCCTTCCTGTGGGTATCAGGTAAATTAGTGACTTTATTTTTTGATTTGCTTTTAATAAAACAGCAAAATATCCTTGCTTTATCAGTAATGGCCGATTTACTTTATGACACTACCAAAACCGCCTTACACCTTTGAACACCCCTTGCAGGTCCCACTCAACTGATCTTCCTAAGATATTGCATATATGTTTATTGCTGTCAGTTGTTACTGTACATTGTTTTGAATTCAAACATGACAAGTTTACAGTTCACATATGAAAGGTTTGTTAAGTATTTTGTTCTTGTTATTTGTGCCTGCATTGGATCAATTTCCTATACTGTTTTCTAAAAGTATTTCTTGTATTTGCCGTATGACCTGTGAAGTAAATGAAGTTCTTAACAAGCTCACATACCCAGTTAAACTCCCATCATCTCATCAAATCATTCTATCCTCCAACACCACCACACCTGCCCAAAGCAGTTTAATAAATGCAGAAATGGAATATTCCTTAGTAAATACTACATGAATGACTCCCTTGGTTATACAGTAGATACTTTTGGAGCTCTTTTTGTTGCTTACCATACATTCTGCAGGACTGACTACTGCATAAGCTGTACTGAATGTTATGGTCCATTTTGTCATTGTTTATACTACTTGCTGCTCTCTGCTATGTACAGTGATCAACTATTAGCAGTAAAGGATCTCAAAATTACTTCACCTACCTGGCATTTTAACAGGGGTGTGTACACTTTTTATATCCGCTGTACCTATATATGTCTATAGCAATATACTCTGCACGAGTGCGCGCACACACCCAGACAAAGACACACACCCTGGATAAGGGGGTTAAACCACAGGATTACCAACTGGTAGGCTTGGGTTCGAAGCTTGGCTGGAGAACAAACTGGGCAGCAGCAGTAACTGCGTGGAAAAAAGGCCTGGGAATCTACTTCGTGAAATCTCATAAGACTGTATGCGGCCTACACCCAAAGTCACCATGAGTCAATTTTGAATCAAGAGCATCTAGCACACACACACACACACACACACACACATATATTATATATATATATATATATATATATATATATATATATATATATATATATATATATATCCATCCAAATATACATATATATTATAAGTACACACGCACACTACATATACCAATATGTACAGCTGCTTTATAATACAAATATGAATATGCTTTATATTTATACAACATTCAACCACCTCATATCCACGCTGTGATTGCACTTTCAATGTACCCCACGAGAAGTACATTTAAAAGTGCTCATTTGTCTCACGGTTTCTTTAGTTTACAAAATTCCCATCAATGGTTCCAAAAGTAGTAAACAAACCTGTGCTTGATAACACTGCATTCAGTGGTGTATATAAACTCTGCCATGTCAACTCTCCACTGTTTCTTCAGCCAGATTCTCCAGAACCCAAGTCAGCTATCCATCACACCCTTTATCAAACACAGATCCTCATTCATAAATCACTGCTGCAAAAGCCTAAGCTATGCAAGTTATAGTTTACCAAGAATACAACAATCAGAGTGCTCCAAAGTCTTGGGGTCCCTCCACTTGCACCGAGGTTGCTGGCAGCATAAGCTCCAAGTGGAGCAAACCAGCAGCATGGGCCCCAAACACGTCAGTGGTTTCTTGTCATCCTTAGACAACATCCCACTTGCATGCTTCATAGGACAGGTGTTCAGTTAATGGTCTTCCATTGCTAAGCATATTAGTTGCCATTGGGGAAAATGTCTTGTATGATGTTATTTTCTGTAAAAAATACGCTGATTACTATCAGAAACATTATTTTACTTGAAGGGAAATGTGTGTTAAACGGGACGGTCTTGAGACTTTCTGGTCTGACAGATTGCTTGTCTTCTATTTTTAACTTTTGCTGTTTGTGGTTATTTTAAGAGCTTTATATTTTATTGGGGCAACTATGTTTTGGGAGGGTCGCTGTGTATTTTGCTTTTAAATATTTCTTTTTGATAACTTACCTGTCACGGACTAGCTCCAGCTGATCTAACCGGGATTCAGACTCATTTTCTGTAGGCCAAGGAACAGCATATACTGGTCCCATGTTTCTTCCTTCTTCCATACCAAAGAAAAAAGAAAACTTGCACAGAGACCTTGTCAACATAGTGGGCTCAGTCTATGCTCAGCCACTGCTGGGCGACTCTGTTGTGGCCATTAATGGTTCATCAAACCATTAACTTTTTTTTTCTCGGAATCCCTTTGGTGTAGCTTCTTATCAAGAAACAGGGACAGCCACATCCTACGCAGCTGTCCAGATGCTCTTACCAGGCATAGGAGAGCCACATGGAGGAGAAAGCAGGGAGTAAATCCCTGAGTAACTGGGCAAAGAAACCTGGTCCCCGGGATGAATGAACTGCTATTTATGATTTGATCCCCATTCTAAGGATGTCCCTAGGAGAGAAAAAAAAAAAAAAAACAAAGTTATTTATTTATCTTCCTCTGACTGTTTGTTTAGATAACTAAGAGTTTACTGATTTGGCTACATATTTACTACAGAATTAAAACCTGTGAAAGATTACTGGAATTTTTGTGCAAAAAAAAAAAAATACGAGTTTCCACATTTTCTGGGAATTCCCTATTTGATTATCAGGTAAGGGCATACTCTACTTTTTCTGCAAAAAGTAACTGATTCTGACTCTGATGAAAGCGTTTCTTCAGAGTTTCCATGGAGGAATTTTCACGTTCTTAAACGATTTCCAAGATGAATTAAATATTTCAATGGGAAAATCCTCATATTCCAGCTTCTCTGAAGAAATACTATGATTTATTACAAGCTGAACTTCCACAGGTTGCTGCTATTCTGCCTATTTTCTCAGCTTTGGACAATGTTTTTGATACGGCCTATAATATGCCAGATGGTCAACATGCAGCACCTAAAAAGGGAGACAGAATTTTTAAGTTCCTCAGTCTTATAAATATTTTTCTCATTCCAGATTTGATCCCATAGCTATTTCTGTGTCAAATCCTGCTGTAACAAAAATAATTTAGTTACTGCTAATCCCATCCCCTCTGACAAAGGTGGAAAAGGCATTGACTGATTAGCTAGTTAGTTATTGACATTTGTTTACCAGGAACGTCCACTGGACCATGCTAACCCATTTTCAGCGGAGGTCCGGGGAGAAAAGCTCCACAGTAACAGGTAGAAATGACAACAGATTACAATATTGTTCACAGTTACAAGTATTATGACACAAAATACAACCTGCCCATATACATATAAACTTATAACTTGCACACAAAGGCAGTACATAAAAGTTTCATAATCTTAGTATTTACAAAGAAAAGTATTTCTATGGAATGAAGTGACCCAATGAGACAAAAATACAACTAGCCAGTATACATATAAACAAATTGCACAAAAAAACAGTACATAAAAGGTTCATATCCTTACTATTTATATAGGAAAGTATTTACATAGAATAAAGTGACCATTGTCAAAACCATGTATACCTCGAATGAGGTATAAAGTTACAGAGGAGTATAGAGGTGAATTTGGGTATAGACAGAGTTTTGTTGGTTTATCAGTAGGTTAGAGCTTAGGTAACTGCTGAAGCAGGAGTTGATCAGTTACATATCCATGCGGAGGAGAGGTGGCCATGAGGGGCAGCTTTGAAGACAGCTGGTGATGGTTGTAATCGGATTTGTGCTGGAAGATTGTTCCAGATTTTAGAGATGGTCCACAAGTATAGTAATTGGCCTGCAGGGAGTTTTGGCTTGTGTATTTGGAGCAGATATTGGTGCTCACAGCGAAGAGAACAAGCTGGTTTATACAGGGAGAATATGCAGCTTAGAGCCAGACAGTCGTGAGGTGTATAGATCAGTTTATGAGCGGTAGAAAGCTGAAGAAGGAGAAGATAGTCGGGGAGCTTGAGCCATTTCAGTTGCTTTAAGACAGTACAGTGGTGAGCAGAGTGGTGACTATTTGTGGCAAATTTAGCAAATTTTATTATAGCAAGTGTCTAATTTGGCGATGAGGGAAGACTGCAGATTGGTTAACAAGATGGCCCCATAAGTTAGTGAAGGTAAGACAGTGCTAGTGCTTATTTGGAAGGGAGAAAGAGGAATTTATTATGTCTACATAGCAGTCCAAGTTTTTTGTGGGTCTTACTAATATTGTTTTGGATGATCAAATTTAAGATTTTCATCAATAATTACCATAGCAGTTTAGTGTGGGTAACTACTTCAATTTGTTTGGAGTTATGAGAGAAAATTTCAAAGGTCAGCTTTATTTATGGGGGGAGTTTCTCTTAAGATTAAGAAAAAAAGAGGATTCATTTTTCAGCCACTTTAACCTTTTGAATTATAAACTACGCTCACACATTAAATTTGTTAGTATACTTGGACAATACCAAGAACATTACTTTCAGTTTTCCCTCTTTAGAAGGTAAGTTCTCTTTAAGTGATTTAATTGCTTCTGTTTCCCAGAAATCTGAACATTCTTTAAAGTGTTCATATGACTGCACTGAGTATTTCTAGGACAGCAGCTTCTGTTATGGGGTGGTTTGCTTAGGTGCAGAAACAAAAGTTTTCTGAAGGTAATACATTTTAAATGTTCCTTTGGACTTGGAGTTTCTGTTTGGTCATTCTGCTATTCAGCTACTCTAAATAGTTTGACAAAAAAGGAAAAATGATACAGGAGTTACTCAGATTTTCAGCCTTCCTTTTTCAGCTTCCTAAAACTTCTGCTGCAAACTCAGGTTATTTTTATAAAAAGCAAAATAGTCTTATGCTTCTAATAAGCAGACATACAAAAAAGTGGTAGGAAGATTCAAAGAAAGAATGAACCTTCCAGAAAAAAGGGACAATCCAATAATAACAGATTATTATTGCAGTATTTCTCTCCTTCCACCAAGTTACCTCTCAACCTCTTAGTGCAAAAAATCTGGATCATACCCAAAATCGGGACAGGTTCAAAATATTGCTTTTATGAATTTAGAAAGTTTCTAGAGCAACCAGTTATGCATTTTCCAATGAACATGAAGTTTGAAACTCAAATGTCTGCCATTACTTTGTAACCTCAGTCCTCAACGATTTGCCAAAAAAATAAGTCAAAACTTTTATGATGAACAAACCACAAATATGAGACAAAAATCTAGACAGTCAGAAAATATATAGACAGTTGGGAGGTATGCCATCTCCGTCACAACCTTAACCCTGTCCTAGAGCCTGGTTCTTCACCTTCGCTTTTTGGCATTAGATAGTTTCAGACAAATTAATTCTAAGAATTATTTTGACAGCTTTATAGATGTCACCGGGAAACCCTCCCTCCTTTTCAGGGGACTCTTCCTCATCCTCCAAATCACTCTTCCTCATTTCCCTCCTAGTCATCAATGAAATGCTGTGGGAGTCATAGAACCAGTTTCCCCAGATCAGTCGGGGAAATTTTTCTTTACTCAAGATTTTTTTTTTCCGCTAACAAAGGAGGACACAGCGTGGAAACCAGTTCTCCACCTGTCCTTTCTCAACCTGTTTGTGAAAGTTCCAGGAGTTCAAAACGCTGTCTCTACGAACCCTGTTACCTGCTATTCCACCTCTATGCTTTTTGGCAACTCTAGAATTGAAAAATGCACATCACATACTTATTTCCACAAATTTCAGAAAATTTCTAAGGTTTCTTGTGCATAAGTTTCACTATTACTTTTCTGATAGTTATCTACTGCTCTAAGAGTCTTCCCAAAGTGCCAAACATTTGTGATAGTCCATTGCAGGCTGCAGAGTATTCACGTTTTTCCTTACTTAGATGACTTGCTTTGAGAGAGAGAGAGAGAGAGAGAGAGAGAGAGACACTGTAAAAATAAGTATTACTAGTCCCTTACATAGGTGGAAAACCTCTATTAATCGAGGATTCCAGGTCACCATTCAAAAATCATCCTTGATTCCTTTCAACAGGACAGTGTTCCTAGGGTGCTTTCTAGTTTCCACTATGAAAAATGCTGAAGTAAAGGAAATATGAAAAACTACTACAAAAACAAAAAAGGACAGCAGACACTGTACCAAAAATTTATTATGAAGCGCTTTTCATTTGACAAATGGTTCAAACGTCAGACAAAACATAACTTCAAAAACATCAGTTTAAAAAGGTTGCCAAGGAAAACATGTGATCTAGCACCACCAATCATGGCAGCCCCAGATCAAACAAATCCACCCTCAATGATACAACTCAGTTTAGCCATAAAATACCATAGCAACCACAAGTAAAATACAATATACAAAAAAAAATTAAGGAGCAAATTTGTAAAGAACTCTATATATTGATGCATACTATCTTATATGACTAGTTAGCATCATACAATTTAAACATTAAAACATAGAAAATTATCTAATAAATAAAACTACAAACATAAAACAAGCTACTGTGTATTACTACCCCGCAAGACTTTTGAGTTTAATAAAAAAGGCATTATTTCCTCAGGAAAAAAGTGGACCTCTATCTGGAATTGGTCCCGAGTTTCTCACTTAAGCCTCAGACTTCTGCAACAGCATATCTCATAATACTAGGGATCATGGCTTTTATGATTCTCACGATTCCTTTTGCTACATATGAAAATAGTATGGTCATAACATCTTCATTCCCTGACATTTCAAATTCACGTGCTGAGATTTGTGAAAACAATTGCTTTGGTGGAGAGACCAGATATCCTTGAATCTGGGTTTCTCCTTTTCTCCAACTACCCCTGCACAATCTGTAACAAAAGGTACCCTGGATTCCTCATTGGGAGCTGTGTCTATTGAGGTGCAAGGTCTTTGGCACCACAGTGATGTGGTGCATTAACACACAAGGGGGTACCACATCTTAACCCTCTGCAGCCTGGCTATGGTAGCTTGGGATGCAGCACATCAGCACAGTTTCTCTCTCTAAGCTTTTCTATTCTATCAGAACAAAATGATGCGGGAGACAATCTGAGCAGAACCAGGACAGACCCCAGGGAAAATGAATGTGGGGGTCTTTTGAGAATTCTTCTAGTTCTTTCAAAACAGACAGCTGAAGAAATTCTGATTCAGGGTTTCTTGCAATCAAGCCTGGAAAACAGACAATTTCCTTGGACTGGACTGTTGCTGTATATGCATTTCTACCCTTTCCACTGACATCCAGGATAATTCTAAAGATTCAGGATGGCTCCCTTCTACCCCATACAACAGTGGCCCTCCACTCTTATGGAATTGGCCAAAAACAAGTAACACAATTTTGCTTACATAATGGATGCAACTTGGATCTATTCACACAAGACAAGGGGTGTTTGATACATCCCAACCTCAAACAACTACAAGTGACTGATTGGATAATTCAATTTTGATATCTCTTTTGAGCACCCCCCCCCCCCCATGTGCAACAGGTGTTAAAGGAGACAAAGAAATCTGCTACTAGAAAATCTTACATTGGTAAATGGAAGAGATTTTCTAATTCACACCACATTAAGATCCAAGATCTATTCAGGGTTTCTGTACCAGTGGTTTTGCAATATTTGTGAGAATTACCTTTTGGCCTTTCACATTTCTCTGTCACGGTGAATCACTAAGCTATTTCAATAGATGCATCCATGGAGCCTCACCTTTTATCACAATTTTTATTCAAGCTTTCCTTGAAAGGGGGTTTATATTTGCACCTATCTGGGATCTTAACTCTGTTTTGAAAAAGTTAAGTTTAGATCCTTTTGAACCAGCTTATCAGGCTGATTTTATGCATAAAACAGTTTCAATTTACATTAAGCCAAACCATACATCTCCCTGTCTTCTTTCCAGAGGCTAAAAGACAGGGAGAAAGAATTCTTATACTTTGGATGTACACAGACAGCTCACGATATTTTGACAGAACTAAACCATTCAGAAAAGATAGACAGATGTATATTTTCTATGAAAGTAAAGAAAAAGGGCAAAGTACTTTCAAATGGTTGTCCCTTGTTATTCATTTTTGTTACTCCCTCTATAATAATGGTCTATTGCCATTTCTTTTTGTTATTATCAGCATAACAAAACACTCCACCTAGGGGCAAGTAGGCTCAGTCTATGAAAGTATTAACTTCTTCTACAGCTGTTTGGAAAGAGAACTCCAGAAGCATTCTAGAGGGAGCTACTTGGGCCTCTTATAATTCCATTGTAAAGGTATGTACAATTAGATTCCCTTTCCTGCTCTACAGCAAGTTTTGCTAGGACCATTCTCCAGGGGCTCCTGGAATCTGATCCTTCCAACCTGTAGGGTACTGCAGCAGTGATGTTTAAATGAATACAGTATAGTTGTGTAAATAAACAATAATAGATGTTCGACTAAATCTATCTTGCAGTAGCAATAACCTCCCTCCACCCCCTTTGTACGAATGTGATTATGCAATAAGGATTTGCACTGCTCTACCTAACGTTACGGTTACCGTTCTTATCAGGACCATAGCCTCCCTTTTACAGTTGGCAAGAAAGCACTGTGGCTGCTAGTTTTCTCACTTGGAGTTCATATAACCAGCAGCCTGGGGGCAAACGGAAGGAGCCCAAGGTTTTGCACGACTTGCCCATCAGTACATTTTAAGCAGGATAGAACCCATATAGCTTTGGCTACTATCATGGTAAGTTTTACTTACGCAACTATTCATTATCCTCCTCCTCTACATGCACAAAACAGAAAGTAATGTTATACGTTTAAAACACTAGGATGTGGCATATCAAACTACACTGAACAAGATTCCTGACGAATCTGCAAATAATCTAGAACTGATCACAAGTCACCCCGTAACAATCAACCAATGTGCAAAGATATGGCGGTATAAATAAGTTATAGAAAAGTATCCTTTAATTAAAAACTTTGTACAGTTCATTCATAAATTCATATATGTCACCATCGGGAAAACGTTACAGAAACATTTGTAGGAATGGACGTGTTCGAAAAAATCAAGAGTAGGCTTCCGTATCTCAGAAAAGCGACTACTGCACCACGACCTTATATCTGTTAGAAAAACTGTAACAACATAGCTGAAGCACCAACAATTCAAACATGAACCACCACTCTGACACATAACTGACTCCCGCTCCATGAATTAAAAACATTTGGAAAGTGTCTTAACTGTATAAATAATTTCACGTACAACTTACTCAAGATTAATTGCACTTGCCAGTCAGCTTCCAAAATAAACAAAATGAGTTAGAATGCACATCTGTCAATGAGTGCGTTATACTATATGTTCCTTGTTTTAACTCTTTAAAAGGCTTGGAAGTTGTCAATAAGCACCATCATACGGGCGACTGTAATACTTCACAATATCCGGACATAAGAAAACAAAGAATAGCAACTGTAAACGCTTTCCTCTACAGCTTAGCAGTTTTGTGTGTACAATTTGTATGAGAAGCACGTGACTATGATCAGCTGCAAGCTACTAGTTTATAGTCTTAACCGGGGCCGACGGGGGACAAAAAAAAATCTGCCTCCTGCTGTATGCCCCCACACATACATAAACAAAATGCCAGTGTGATTGAGAGCTGCGTTCTTCTATACAATTTCTTAAACCAATTAGTTGTCTAGCGTTTAGAACCGGTATTTGTTTTACTCCAGAATCATCTGTAGATCCCAAATCCTCGTTGTAACAGAATGGAGCTTAAGATAGCTTCAGTTTGCTTACAGCACACATGATTAAAGCATTACGACAATGTATTATTAAATTCAGTGTTGCGCCGCTATTTTTTAAGAACACCGTGATTCGCCATTATGTTTGGAATGATACCAGTATCTGAACAGTCCTTGTCATAACTCTCAACCTTCCATCTCCAAAATGAGGAACACTCACCTTCATAATGTGGAACAAATGGGCAAAATGTGGAACACATACTAATGGCTTACTAACAACTTCAAGTAGGAAGGTTATAGGATGGTTAAAATATGCTGGTTTTACTTATAAAGAAGATCATTTAATGAATTAATATGATTAATTTCTATTTAGCATGGATTTCACTTAAAAAATTCCTAACACTAAATGTGTGACAGACTTTCAGTGTGGAACTTCGAGGGACATAAACTTTTTAAGTCCTCAAATGAGGTACGTTCCACGTAATGAGGTACACTTGAGAGGTATGGACTCCTTGTCAGACCATTAGATAATACAACCCAAGTTTCTTATCCACTTAACCGTTTAAGCTCAGAGAAAGTAGTAATAGAAACTACAAGTACCAGCCACAGTAACTTTTCAAAATGAATCTCTGGAAAACGTTTATGATACCCACCAACAATGTGCGTCTAAATCAAACGGGGAGTAACTTCAAGATTTACCCACTTGAAGTTGATCAGCATTATAACCCTGCTTTGCCTTACTTGCAATTAAGAATGGGGTGTGTGTGTGTGTGGGGGGGGGGCGGTGATAAGCTCTCGGTAAAGTGTGACAACACAAAACTGGCATTACTAGCCCCACACTTACATTACACGGTCTAGCAGTCTACTCGGTTGCTGTGCCGGATGTGTCATTAGCTAACCTTGTTTACATAAAATTATATGATCATAATGCCTTATAGTGGACTTCTCACTCGTAAACAGCCCTATTTCACCTGTCACCAGATACACGTGTATATGGTGGAGGTGCTGACCAGACACCAAACTTTTGACCCGGAAGTGAAGCATTTGAAGATTGCAAGCCGAACCCAGTATCTCAGTTTAGTTAGACTGACAGAGTTTAGCTTGTATTTTATTTTAAGGGATTGTAGAAGTTGCTTAATATATCGCAGAAGACTAATGTTTTTGCACTTACTTTATTAATTGTTAATCAGTTATTCACTTTAATCACTAACTGGTTGACTTCAGCAGAATTTTCATTCTCTGTGATTTAAAAGAGAAAACGAATGAATGGCCACCTATTTAGATGAAGAAAATCTTCAAAAACAAGTAAGCAGAAATGATGGTGCCTATTCACACTGCAAGGGAGGTGGTGGGCAGAAACTGCTGTGTTTGAACCCGGTGTAATAGGCTACGTCTTATAGACTGTTGTCAAAATATTTTTGTTGTTGCCCTGTTATCATCGAGTACGCATTTTCATGTATGATTTACTGAAGCAAAAGATGACAGTCAGTACCTCAAATGAATTTTATCTCGAGTGCATACATCTCAACCGCCTATGATTTTTGACTCGAATTTTAGCTTTGCTCCTCTTAATCCTTTGTAAAACGGGTGCCCTTTGGAGAAAGGTGGTGCATTTTACTTAAGCAGATAATTACTACTGCCCGTTAAGACTATATAAACTAGTTGCTTGTGGTTTATTTTTTACGTCAGAATATATATATAAATTCACACTTTCTTATTCAGTCAACGCTGCAGGTTAATAGTACTAACATTTTAAAAGTGTTATTGATTATTTCTGAATTCATCCCTAATTTGGTCGGGTCTCCTGAGTCTGTTAACAGTTACGAGGGAGTGTCGTTTACTCTGAGTCCTCAATCACATTAGTACACCACCCAGCGCAAGACAATCACCATTTTTCTAGTATTGTGCCTTCTAAGCTTACCACTTTATAAAGTTTAAGGATCTTTAAAGAAGTGTTGTAGTTGCATTGGAGATGGGATTGCCCATTGGTGGTTAAGGAGGTGAGGAAGGTAATAGACAATGAATGCATGAGGTTGTAAAGGTCATGTTGCTCTCTTCATAGGTTCATAGGCTAGCCATTTTAAGCATGGCCATTTTTCCTTTTTGTGCGGCAAATAACCTATCCCATTTGATTATAGATCATCTTTACCTATCCCATGGTCAATAATCCTATATTACCCCTAATGAAAATAACTGGGATTAAAGGTGGGCAATCCTGGGATTTTTGAAGAAGCACTGGGCTAGCCTAAGGGTCTGGCTTGAATCTTAGAGCCCACTAAGAACTGAGCTAGAGCAGACCATTGCAGCATTAGCTCTAGTAAAAATAGCTACACGTGGAAGTCCAGAGGTGATTATTTAAATAGCAAAAAAAGTCTTTATCTATAACTGCAGTATATTGACATTGCCAGCATTTTCATTCACTTGAATGTTAGTAGCAACACATGAAACATCAGAGACCATACAGGTGTAACTAACCATAGGCAAAACTGCTCTACAACTGGTAGCATGTTACAGACCACTTTCCCAATCTCAAGAACCCCACTCAGCCTTCCTGAAGACATTGGAGGATATGAATGTATCACAAAATACCATCATACTGGGAGATTTCAACTACCCAAACATAGATTGGGTACATTATTCTAGCCCTAATACCCTAGCCCAAAGGTTCCTGGAATTAATAAATTCAAAGGCACTGGAACAACTAGTCACCTCTCCCACTAGGGGAGATAATATACTAGACCTGATCATCACAAACATGGGGACAAAATGCTCCACATCGGAAGTATACCCCTCACTAGTGAAATCTGACCACAAACTAATCACCCTGGATATACATATCCCACCTCCACCCCCAGCACAAAAGACCACAGTGAAAAACTTCTTAAAAGTAGACGTCACTCTTCTTAAGACTGAGATGGTATCCTTTAAGCCCACTGTGCCAGTGGATACCACATCCCACAATGCCGAATCCTTCACAAATGCTTTCTATGGACATCTCCAAGAATGCATGGATCATGCAATCCCAAATAAATCCAAGTCCCTCTCCACCAAAGGCAAGCTTCCTGTCTGGTGGACCTCAGCCATTAACAAACTGTATAACAAAAGAAGGAAGCTACTGCACGTCAGAGCAAAATCCCATGAAGGGAAGACATCTCTGATCAACATTAGCAGAAAACTACGTTCTCTCATAAAAACATCCAAGGCCAACTTTGAGAGAAAAATCGCTAAGGACACTAAAGATAACCACAAAGCCTTCTTCAGGTATGTTAGAAACCTGGGCGGAAACCCTCAGATATGCTCAGAGTTGGTTCACAACAACAAAAAGTACACTGAACCCACAGATATTGCCAACATTCTGGCTGACAGGTTCAGTGCAAATTTCTCCCCTCCCTCACCCCCAAAAGAAGAAATACTTATCCCAGCTGAATGTATTCTCCCTGTCATGTCAGATGTCCAAGTGAGAACCGCCCTAAGCAAAGCTAAAAACACAGCATCAATGGGACCTGACGGTATCCCGGGTTGCGTGTTACGTGAACTCCAAGAGGAGCTAAACCCACACATAAAAATGCTATTTAACCTTAGCCTTACTTTGGGATATGTACCTGAACACTGGCGTACAGCAACAGTGGTCCCTCTCCACAAAGGGGGTGCCTATACAGACCCTGGAAACTACCGCCCCATAAGCTTAACCAGCCTGGCCTGCAAAGCTATGGAAAGAATCATTATGGAACTCATAAACAGAGACATAGGGGACCTACAGACTCTTGACCCCACCCAGTTCGGCTTTGTAAAGGGCAGATCCTGCCTTTTGAACCTGGTTGACTTTTTCGAAACCGTCACTAGAGCCATTGATGAGGGCAAAGCAGTCCATACAGCCTACCTGGACTTGGCTAAGGCCTTCGACACAATACCCCACTCAGGCATCATAGATGAGCTCAACAGCTTAAATGTAAACCCTTATGTCACTAGATGGGTTGCAAACTGGCTAAAGGACAGAACCCATAAAGTTAAAATCGCTGGAGCAATGTCAGACTCAAAGCCAGTCACAAGTGGTGTCCCACAGGGATCTGTCCTGGGACCCCTCTTGTTCGGCATTTATTTCTCAAATGTTACAGCAAACATGGGAGGGCTGTGGTTGACAAAGTTCGCAGATGACTGCAAACTAGGTGCCATAGTCGATACACCAGTGGACACATACATCCTACAAAAAGGCCTCACAGAAACGGACAACTGGTGCTGGAGTCATGGCCTTAAACTAAATGCCAAAAAATGTATAGTCATCCCCTGTGGGAAAACCAAAGTACCCACAAATTATCACATAGACAGCAACCCACTGAGTACGGAAAAAGTAATCCGAGACCTAGGGACCCAAGTCGACAGTGACCTCTCATTTGACACCCACGTTGCCAAAGTGGTTAGAAAAACATTCTACCTTGCACACCTCATCATGAAGGGATTCACATCCAGATCCAAGGATGTCATTGTACCCCTGTACTCCTCCCTCATCAGACCCATGATTGAGTACAATGCCCCATTTGATATGTACCTCACCCGGCATTTGCAACAGCTGGAGAGACCACAGAAGTACCTCACCAAGAGGATCAAGGGTCTCCAACATATGTCTTATTTTGCCAGACTAAAGAAACTTCAGCTCTTTTCAGTAGCATACCGCCTGCTCAGAGGTGATCTCTGTCTGACGTACAAGGCCATGTCCAATCAGGATCTGATGGACATGCTCCACCTCAAAAAATCCGAATCCATCAGGACCACGAGAGCTAAAGACTTAAACCTCAGCACAAGTATAAATAGGACATGCTGGAGGGATAGATTCATAACCCAGAGGCTTCCCATGCTTTGGAACAAGATCCCAGTTCGTATTAGGCAGAGCCCCTCACTGTCTCTCTTCAAGAGAAATCTTGATGAGTGGATGGGAGATCCTAAGTTTACCCCAGGGGTCACATCTGTGTCACTGCTAGACAGGGGTACAGTAAACTAATTCTATTATATAAGGGGACCTTCATTGTGTCACTACTAGACAGAGGCACAGTATTCTAAATTTATTCTGTACATTTTTTGTACCATTTCATGGGGTGGCAAAAGCCACATCACTATGGCTAGGCTTACAAATGCCCCAGGGCAGATAGCCTAGTACTATACTATGAAACTATGATGGTATGTTGATTACACTTCCTAACAGCTTGCACCAAGCCACCTCCTTCACTGTGCCCAATCTACAGGTCGACTAACAATGAAAAATGGAAAAAAAAATTATTATAAGCAGTCGCATACTAGTACACCAGTCTGTATCCAGGAACAAGAATGTTGCCCTGGCTAGTGAAAAAAATTCATTTTTCCCCTACTGGTTTAATTACGATTTAGTGCACAATAGTTAAACCACACTTTGCAAGAAATGGTCAAACAACCCAAAGGTAAAAACTAGATTTACTGTCTAAATGGAATTTTTGTTACTGTTAACTGATATGTATCCACTCACGTGGGAACTGTTCAAACCAAAAATACATAAATATTAATGTATTTGAGTCTGTCATTGTGAGCTTTGAGAGGAAATCTTTTTTGGGACCTTGTGTGGACGGGCAATATTTGGGACCTGGGGTATCAGTGGGAGTTAACTGTAGATGCTCTTGAATGTGTCACTAAGATGTAATAAATTATGTTCTGTTTTTATATTTTTGTACTTGTATAAGTTGACTTTTTACTTTTATTATTGTATATGTTTAGAGCTTTCTTTTGCCCAGTCAGACTAACCCGGTTAACAAATGTCAAATAAATAATGTGAAACGCTGGATTTTGTTAGCTCTATGTAAGAAACCATAATTCAGTTCTCTTAAGACAACTCACAGTAACAAAAAATTCAGTATTTCTAATAAACTATTTGGTTACAAAATACACCTACTGTCCCAGTGGATTGTGCCCTTGCTCTTGAACACATATACTCAACCCCAAACAGCACCTCTCTGAGATTCACAGCAATGAGCTAAAGTCGGGGACAATTGAGAGACTGGGGCTTACCTCAATAAAAACAAAGAAACACAAAATAATTTTGCCCACGTTATCCTTAGCATTGGTAGTACGTGCCAAGCTTTTCTGATCTTTTTTTCTGTCATGAAACGGGCTCCTCCCCCCCGCGGAAACATGCAAGCGCTCTGGAGTAAACAAAATAATGCACCTCTCATTCTAAAAATCAGGGGCGGTCATAAAAATCTTTTTATGAAAGGCTTGCTCAACTACAATATCTTGCTATAGTCTTCTCCCATGAAAATTGTTTAAAATCTTCCTTTTCAGCACTAGGGCATGTGATACTACCCAGTCTGGTATTACAGCCAACCACAATGCTTAGATATGCAGACCTGACATAACAGAAAGCACTCATAGCCTGCAAGTTTGGTCTGAATCAACAGTCAGCAGTTAGTCAAAAATAGAAAAAAATTGTGATTATGGCATGGCTGTTTCTTGTGTCCCTAACCTGCTGGATTACGAGTAAGAGCCAATCTTTAACTCAGGTTCTGGCTTGTCCACTTCTAACTGGGATCATACCATAGATAATTTGGGAGGATCCATGCATAAGATAAAGCATTTAGTAACTGCTCTGTCCATTAGTAGTACAGGTGTCAGTTCTAATGCAATTTTTCTGTTTCTCATCTACAGGTGTAGGTTGAGTTTGAATATGAACAGGAATGAATTTTGTTTTATGTGGAAGCAGAGTCTGTACCATAGCAGTGGTATCTATCCCTCCAAACTGTTCTGTTGATGTTGCAGAACAGGTTTAGATCACAAGACTGAGTATTTCTGATACCGTTTGACTTGCTGATGTACAGCAAATACATCAATAGTGGGTTGGAGGATGCGTTGCATGCCAGACACAGGTCACCTCTTAGCCATCTGTAGAATACCAAGTATAGTAACAGGGCTTTGAGCTGGTCCATGTAGGACATGTTGTTTAGGCCATGTACTCTTTTAGTAAGGTATCTCTGTGGGTGTTCCAGTTATTGCATGTGTCCTGACAGATACATGCTAATTATATTCAATGGCTGGCCTAATGAGGGTTGAGTATAGGGGAACAGTGACATTCCTTGATGTAGACACAATACTTTAGTTTATAAGTTGGTGCACTATAGCAGAACTTTCTTACACTAATGGACACATGTTGGTCAAAATTTAGTTTACTGTCTGCATAAGTTCCCAAATCCTGAACAAATGTGTCAACTTTTAGGGGTGTTTTGTCAGTGTGGTAGCTTTCTGGGGTAGATGACTTCCCAAAGGATACAATAATGCATTTTTTGGCATTTAGTATCAGTACATGATTTCAGCATCAGTTATTTGGGATAAACCTTCCTGTAGAATTGCAGAGTCATGTGGTAAATTCAGTGACTGCTCCTAGCTTGCATTCATCTGCAAACTTAGTCATCCAGAACCCTTTGGTATTGGTTTTGACTTTATAAAAGTAGATAACAAACAGCAGAAGTCCCAGCAGAGAACCCTGGGGGACTCCACTGATGACTTGTCTCTTTATGGAGGTAACTTCCCATTTTTTGATTATCTTTGTCCTGTGTATGAACCAGTTGACAATCCAGTGGGTGGCATAGAGGTTTATTCCCAGTTTATTTAGCTTTTATATCTGAGTGCTATACAGTACAGTTTGTATACTCTCAGCACTAGTATTTTGCACAAAGCCAAAAGTAAATGGATACATTTTAAATTTTGCTCTTATAAATTTTTAAAGTTCCAAGTATAACAAGTTTTGCATTAGCATGCATTTTTCTGACGGATATGAAGTATGAAACTAATGTCTGTCATAACAAATTAGTGACTTCACTCCACAGCGATTTGCTAGAAAACCACAAATTCTATGAGGAACAGACTAGAAATATGAGGCAATCTGGACAGTCTGTGAAATTCTGGACAGTTGAGGTAAACAGACTTCAAGACAGGAGTTCATGATGTAAGTATATCACTAGAAACTGCGAACACTGAGCTATGAAAACAATGAATACCAGGCAACACAAGGCAATATATAAACTGTCTAAGTTCACAGTGTAAGTGTTCACCACTAGAGAGTAGAATCACTTAGTTACATAATATTTACAGGCCACACAGCATCAGCATTGTCTATGTATCTTTAAACACATTTTGTAGGGGTTACAGTCCCCATGTACCTCTAACATGTGGGGCTGTGCCTCCCACACCATCTCTTGACTCTGACATCACTCTGCCTCAGAGTAAGGAGAATTCTCTGAGATACAGCAGTCTGGTTGTGTGTGTGTGTGTGTGTGTGTGTGTGTGTGTGTGTGTGTGTGTGTGTGTGTGTGTATATATGTATATATCTGAATTATCTATACACACACACACACATATATATGGATGTGTGTATAGATAATCCAGAAACCAAAAAATCCAGCACTCGCAAATAAATAATCCAGACCCTGTAAACCATGTATCAGGGTAAAAAAAGGGACCCAAAAACACACGTGTATCAAGCTGTAATCCAATAGAACAAACATTCAGGCAGCATACATAGTGGCCATTCGGCTTCTACAACACAGACCGGTTTCACCCTCTGGCGTCATCAGTGTGAATTTCCATTGAAGCAACCATAAACCCTTAAATACCACAGCTCCTGTTGTGATTAAAGGGACAGAGACAACAAAGGGATATTGCAAAGCAAAGTCAGAGCCATGGACTAAAACTAAATGCCAGGAAATGCATAATAGTATCCTTTGGGAAGTCATCCATCCTTGGTAACTGTCATATTGACAAACACACCCCTTAGAGTTGACCCAGTAGTCGGGGACTTAGGGACACACATAGATAGTAATCTAGCCTTTGATCACATGTTTACATTGGTGAGGAAATCATTCTACATTGCCAACTTATAAACAAAGGTATGGCATCTAAGTCCAAGGAAGTCATTGTTCCACTGTATTCGGCATTCATCAGACCTATCATTAGAGTACAATGCCCCCCTTGGTATGTACCTAACCAGGCATATCGAACAATTGGAACGTCCACAGAGGTTCCTTACTAAAGGAATACAAGGCGTAAGTAATATGTCCTATGCAGACCACCTCAAAGCCCTATCCCCTGTATTCTGTCTCCTACAGACTTTTGAGGGGAGATCTATGCATACAAGGCATTATCAGACCCCACTCTGATGGACCTCCTGCATATCCACAAAACAAACAGTACCAGAATTACCCTTTCTAAAGACTTAAGCATTGCCTGTGGTATAAATAGGACCTGCTGGCAAGACAGGTATGTATCCCAGAGATTCCCCTGTCTATGGAACAGGCTCCCCATCCATGTGAAACAGAGTTCCTCCCTAACCCAGTTCAAGTGCAACTTGGACAATTGGATGGGAAACAGGAAATTCATCGCTGGTTTGGCACCTATGTCTCTAATGGACACAGGTAACCTGTAAATGGTTAATCTATCAGGCCCATGCTTACACTCATCAAGGGTATCGGAACTTGTCATCAGAGATTTGGGATGCATGGCGAGGCTTAAAAAGGCCCTTGTGGTCGTTAGCCTAATAAGTGCCAGTGAACCTATGAACAAAGTTAGTTCCTTCAGTTATTTTTAGACGTACAGGTTGAATCACAGTAGTATTTATGTACCCCGGATATAAAAGCACTTTATACTAACATTCCACATGAACAGGGGCTTATTGGCATTAAAGTTTTGGTTTAACCAGTGTGATTTGTATCCAACTGAATTTAGTTTATTATTTTTTTTAATTCAACTTGTAGAGATAGTTCTGACAAAAAGCATTTTTAATTCTAGAACAAATGTCTTTTTCATATAATCCGTACTAACAGTGGGTGCAGTCTTTGCACCACTGTATACTGACCTCTTTATAGCATATTTTGAGGCTTTTTACATTTATAATAGTAATAACATCATATTTTTTCAATGTATAGATATGTAGCAATGGTATCGTAATGATGTGCAATTGATGTGGAAGGGCAGCCTGAAAGAACTTAATGAATTTTTGAAGTATTTGAATGGCATTACCTTTGGTATCCAGTTTATAATAAAAACAAGGGTTATTTACTATAGATTTTCTAGATGTTATGGTTATCAAAATGGTAAGGGTGGTGGTGCAGTTGTTAGCATTGCCGCCTCACAGCAAGAGGTTCTGTGGTTCGATTCTCAGCTGGGGTGCCTTTTGTGCGGAGTCTGCATGTCCTCCCTGCAGTCGTGTGGGTTTCCTCCCACATCCCAAAGACATGCTGTGGGTGGAATGGACATTTTAAATTGGTCCTGGGTGTGAGTGTATACGTGTGTGTGTGGCTTCTGTGGAAGTTTGGGCGCTGGGCTGGCAACTCAACACCACAAAACTCCACTGCCAATTGTTCTGCGGACCATTGTTCAGCTGTGGTGACCCGTAACTGGGAAAAGCTGAAAGAAGAAGAAGATTGTTATCAAAATGGTAGCTGGAACATAATATGTAGAACTGTACAGAAAATCCTTCAACAAGAACTCTGTTTTGGACAGCACTGGTTATCCGCATCCTCACACATACATTTTCAAGAATATTCCCAAATTAAAGTATTTGCACATAAATTGCATTAATAGCAGCAAAGTTGTACCTCAGACCATACATCTTTTACCCCGGATCCCTCTGATTTTGCATCTCCAGCCACTGTGGACCGGGCATTAGCCATGACCTCTGTGGTTGTTTGGGTCCCCTCATTGGGCAAGGGAAAGCCACTTTTGTTGTCTTGGGAGATGGAACAGTGAAGGCTTCCCCGTTTTGTCATAATGTTGTGCCCATCCATGGGGAAGCTGCTGCTTCCATTAATAACACCATTGGCCCCATTTTTCCTGTCAAAAAGAAACATGGAACTACACATGTATCTACTTCTCCTCATATTTCCTGAAGGGTAGTTTACTGGGTTTGGTTCATGGTTTAAGTCAGACTGTTGATCCACTTATAAAGAAGTTTTTGGTAAAAGAATGAGGGATACCCCTTTTCCTGAACAGGTTCAAGATTCTGAATCTGGGCAGGAAGAATTAAAGCTAAATACAGCGTTTTCTCCTCAGATTTCTGATTCATATTCAGAGGAGAGCCGAGTTTCTGAATCTTCCTTTGCAGGGTTTCTATTTTCTCTGAGACTATTTCCACAATTTTCCACAGTGTGCCATTGTTTTCAGTGGGAGAGCACTAAGGTTTCTGAGTCCCTCAGAAAATTCTTTGAGCTGTTACAGAATACATTTTTAGAACCTTCACCCATTCCTAAAGTTCTGTCAGCTTTGGTGTGTGTGTGTGGTGTGTGTGGTGTGTGTGTGTGTTATTGCCTGCAGTTTCCTGATGGTCAACCAGCTGCCCCTAAAAATGCAGACACTATGTATAAAGTTCCTCTAGTTTTTAAGTTTTTATACTTTCTTTCCTGACCTGATGCAGTAGCTCTAGCTTTAGTTAGTCCTTCTGCTGCTAAACATTTAGTTAATTCCAATCCTACTCTTTCTGATAAGGATGGAAAGATCATTGATAAGTATGGAAAAAACTATATGCTTCGGCAACACTGATTTTCAGAATTTTGAATTGTCAAGCTCATATATTCAAGTTTGTGCTGACTAATTGTGAAAGTATGAGAAACATTTTGTTTCCAGTTTCTTCTTGTGAGAAAAAATCTACTGTAAATAATTTAGTTATTTCTATTGTACTAGTCACTACTCCTTGTTTGCAGTGTGTATATGCCTCAGTTAATATTTCTTCCAGAGCTATAGCCACTGGTACTGTTTTGAGTAGGCTTGCCTGTCTGCATTCCCAGAACCTCCCAAATGATGTGGAAAATGAGATTTTGAAGTCTTCTTTGGATAGAGGTTTAATGTTTGGCCCCTCTGCTGCAGGGGTGATGAAAAATTGTGATGAAAGGGTAAGTTGATATAGGGAATCACTTAAGATTTTTCATCCTTTTCCAAGGGATTTTCTCCTTCATTCAAGTTTAGCAAAAAATAAATTAAACAGTTTCAACAAAATGTAGGTAAACAGATATTTAGGAAGAAATGGCAAGAGAGTC
Organism: Protopterus annectens; assembly: GCF_019279795.1. Taxonomy (NCBI): domain Eukaryota; kingdom Metazoa; phylum Chordata; order Ceratodontiformes; family Protopteridae; genus Protopterus; species Protopterus annectens. The sequence goes on along the minus strand of NC_056731.1, from coordinate 1,117,147,239 downwards.
CCAAAAAAGAAATTTGGAGCCTGCCAAAAGCAAGGACAGTCCAACAAGTCAGAATGACTATTTAAGGGAATTTGTCTCCCTATTCCCCACCCCCACGGTGACAGCCACTTTTCCTTTCCAGAAAGTCTGAATTTCCTCTTTTCTGTTTGGCAACAGATAGTTTCAGACAAATGGGTTCTGAAGTTCATTCATCAAGGTTACAGATGACAGTCGGAGGAAATTCCTCTGTTCTGGGGGGGTAACCCCATATCCACCAGACCAGAGTCTTTTATTTCCACTTATCCTTCATCACATGTTGTCCCAGGGTGTGAAAGAACCAGTTCCTCTTTCCCAGGTAGCAATTTTTTTTTTATTCAAGGATGTGTTTAGTGGGGTTCACTATATAATTTTGAAATACTGATATCTCGATTATCAGTATTTCGAAATTGTAATCACGAACTGCCAAAATGCCGAAAGCTTATTTGAACGAAGTATGAAATATTGAAGACTTGAAATCACGAAAAGGTTGCATTTGCTGTTATTATTTGCAGTTTAAAACCCTCCACCATTACATTATACCCTCAGAGTGGGATTATTTAACATTGTATACCTTTGCTGAAATAAATATAGATGTAGATGTTTGGAAACTTTCCCTCTATTATGCTCAAAGCTTCAGCAGCCGCGCAGTTGCTTTAAGAAAGTTCAGAGTGCTATATTCGTGTCTGTTAGACAACACTGTGTCAAACTTCCTTTGATGAATTACAAGCCGACTTCTTTTTGGACTGGGTGGGCTTCCAGTAGAGAGACTGAATTCATTCACTCTGTCTTGCTCCTTAGCTAAAGTTTCCATTAGAACAGCCAGATTGGCTGTCTTAGCTCCTAAAAGACATTTAAGTCTACGGTGCCATGCCTCCACTGAGTTTTGTGTACGAGGTAACCCATTTTCTGAGAGTAACTGAGAGTAAGCATCAGTAACGTCGTTTTCTGGCAGGAATGCCAAAGCAACAAGACATTTCACTGCATTTTGGAACCCCATATTAGTGTTGTACAGGTGAGTTAGTCCCAACTGCTGAACCTTTCTCCACAGGTTCCTGCCGAAGTGAAATAGACAACCTTTTGCCTTCACAGAACTAAAATTACTTGCAATACTCTTCATTGCTGCAATCTCAAAATTGCAGAGAATAAACTTAAGTTGCATATCACACTCTTGTTCATAGGTAGGTACTAGGCTATCGGCCCTAGGGCCCATAGAAGCCTAGCCAAAAAATGTACCCTGGCTTTCGCCACCCAAGAAAATTATTTTCCTGTGCCCCTGTCGAGTAGAGCCACAGAAGTGATCCCCAGGGTGAATTTCCCATTTCCCATCCAATCATCAAGATTTTTCTTGAAGAGTGCTAATGAGGAGTTCTGTTTGACATAGATAGGTAGTCTGTTCCAGAGTATGGGAAGTCTCTGGGACATGAATCTATCCCTCCAGCATGTTCTGTTTATTGTGGTGACAAGGTTTAGGTCCCTAGAGCGTGTAGCTCGGAGGAATTGGGATTTCTTTAAGTGGAGCATGTCCAACAGCTCTAGGTTTGACAGCTTTGTATGTTAGGCAGAGATAGCCCCTGAGTAGGCGATATGCAATGGAGTAAAGCTGTAGTTTTTTGAGACGGTCTGCATAGGGCATCTGTTTGAGGCCAGTAATCCTCTTTCTGAGGTATTTCTGTGGTCTTTCCAGTTGTTGTAGATGTCTTGTGAGGTACATACCAAAAGGGGCATTGTACTCTATAACGGGTCTAATGAGTGATGAGTAGAGGGGAACAATGACCTCTTTTTTTTTTTTCTGGATGAGAATCCTTTTGTGATGAGATGAGCCACGTAGAAGGATTTCCAGACCACTGTGGCGATGTGATTATCAAAGGAGAGACTACTGTCCACCTGTGTCCCAAGGTCTCTTAATACATTTTCGGCATTAAGTAGACTACCAGCTATGTGGTAGTTCATGGGTACAGAGTTTTTACTAAAGGGGATGACAATACACTTTTTGGCATTGAGCTTCAGGCCATGGCTTTGACACCAGGTATCTGTCTCCGTGAGGCCCTTTTGTAGTTTGTCCACATCGTTAGGAATTTCGATTATGGCTCCTAGTTTGCAGTCATCTGCAAACTTTATTAGCCAAAGACCTTCTGTGCTGGCCTGCACTTCAGAGAAGTAGATACCAAACAGGAGAGGACCCAGGACTGAACCCTGTGGTACTCCACTTGTCACTGGTCTGATGCCGGATTTGGAATCCGCTACTTTCACAGTGTGGGTTCTATCCGTGAGCCAGTTGGCAACCCATCTTTTGACATAGGGATTTATACCTAGTTTAGTGAGCTTATCTATAATTCCAGAGTGGGGGATGGTGTCGAAAGCCTTGGCGAGATCTAGATAAGCTGTGTGAACCATTTTACCCTCATCTATGGCTTTGGTGACTGCTTCAAAGAAGTCAATCATCAGGTTTAGGAGACATGGTCTGCCTTTTACAAATCCAAACTGGGTAGGGTCCAGAGTTTGGAGATTACCAATGTCTTTGTTTATGAGTTCCACAATGATACGTTCCATGGCCTTGCAGACTAGGCTCGTCAGGCTAATGGGGCGGTAGTTCCTGGGGTCCGTTGTTGCTCCCCCTTTGTGGAGTGGGATAACCGTCGCAGTGTGCCATTCAGTGGGTACAATGCCTGAGGGTGAGGCTAATATTGAACATGGTACTTGGGTAGGGTGCCAGTTCATTCTGTAGTTCGTGTAGAATGCAGCCTGGGATATTGTCAGGTCCCATGGATGCTGTGTTCTTGGCTTTGGAGAGTGTGTTTTTTACCTGTGCAGCCGTGATTATAGGAATTTTGCATTCTTCCGGTATAGAGATGGGCCCTCTAGGGGGTGAGAGGGGGGTAAAGTTAGCACTGAACTTATATGCTAGGATGTTGGCAATATCAGTTGGTTCTGGATATTTAGTGCCATTGTGCTGTAACTCAGAGCAGATCTGAGTGTTCCCATTTAGATTCTTGACATAGCTATAGAATGCTTTGTGGTTGTCTTTAGAGTCGGTGGCAATTTTGTTTTCGTAACTAGCTTTGGAGGATTTTATGAGGGATCTCAACTTCTTACTGAGGTTGACCAGGGAGTTCCTCCAGTCATGGGATTTTACTCTTTTTTGCAACAGTTTCTTTCTTCTGTTGTAGAGTTTGTTTATGGCAGAGGACCACCAGATTGGCTTCCTTTTTTTGGAGGATAACATCTTGGTTCTATTAGGGATAGCATGATCCATGTACTCGTGGTAAGTGCTTATAAAGTGCATTTGTGTAGGATTTGGCAGTCATACCTCTATTGTCCGTCTGCATGGGTGTCATGAAGTTTGCCACTTCTGTCTTAAGAAGTGTGAAGTTGGCTTTGGAGAAGTTTTTTTACAATGGTTTCCCTAATTGGGGCTGGGGGTGGGGTGTGGATGTCTATGCTGATTAGCTTGTGGTTGGATCTGACCAACGAGGAATTGACCTCTGGTGTGGAACACCGGTTTCCCATGTTGGTAATGACCAGGTCTAGGGTATTGCTGCACCTGGTGGGAGTGTGAATAAGTTGATCCAAGGCGTTGGAATGTATGAATTCTAGAAAACGTTGAGCAAAAGTGTTGGTACATGAGTAGTTTTCCCAGTTAATGGTGGGGTAGTTGAAATTGCCCATTATTAGGGTGTTGGGTTGTACCCTAATACTTTCCAGTGTATCAAGAAATGAGGAGTGTGAATCCTGGGGCATGGTGGGGGGTCTGTAGCAAGCTACAATTTGGATTGCGGTCTTGCCCAGAGTTAGTTGCACTTGGATAATCTCAGATGCATTATGCTGTGCAACTAGCCTGGAGGTGTGGATATCCTTAATGAATATGGACACGCCTCCACCTTTAGTGCTTCTTTCTGGGTTAGGTGGCCAAAAGGTGTGGTATGAATTGAAGCCTGGTAATGCACGGGTGCTCTCTGGAGCTTTGAACCTGGTCTCTGTCACTGCACAGATGTCAGTGTTCTCCATTTTAAGGAGTGCCTCGAGTGAGTGCATTTTGAGGTTTAGACTTCTAGCATTTAGTAGCATTACCCTCAGATTTTGCTTGCTTGTACCTGTTACGGTGGTGAATTTGTCATTTGAACCTTGCCTAAAAAAGGCACTATAGGTGTAGCAAGAGCCTTAGCCAGTATCCAGAATCCTAAGGGCGACAGGTGCAGGCCATCTCTGGCAAAGCATCGTGGACTGTCGATCATGTCGTCCCGGGCAGACAAATACTGGATCCCCTTAGAATGACACCTTTTCTTCCATGAGCATAAATATACATTCCCACATGGAGTTGTACGCTTTTAAAGACTTCTTGCTCCTTAGGCAATATATTGAAGGTACACACTTTGAGTAATGTCCACGCTGCAGGAAAGTGTGAATTGTATATAGCTGTCTGCAAATGGCACCCTTGTAAAAGAATGTGCCGTCCATAAGGCAAATTGTAGCACCGCTTAAATCATGTATGTTTTGCTTAGTTGTAAACGCTACCAATGTATTCTGGTTGGTAGGATCATCTACACGTCAGTAAATGAAGTTATAGCGCTCTATTTGTGAAGGGTCTCCTGTGTGACTGTGAGATACTGTCCTGTACAATTCTTCACCATTGCTAACTGACTTTGTGATGTCCATGCCTTGTAAAGGCAGGATCATCTTCCCTTTACAACACCAGTAATTTCTCACATCTAATTTTTTTCTCTAGATGGTAAACGTAACCATCTGTTATTAACATACTACGTCCCTTTTGCGACTCAATACATTTGTAAATCCCGTCAATTGTTCCTGGCGGTGGATAGGTTACTGACACCATATTCAGTGTGGTACAAGGTACAGAGCTTGTTGTACACAGCTGATTGTCATTAACAGCTCAGTGATTCTTGCTTAAGGAACGGAACATGCTGGGTTCGTGATTCTTGGTTTTGGGATTCTTTAGTTTCGGCATTTTGGTGGTTCGTGATTATAATTTCGAAATACTGATATTCGAGATATCAGTATTTCGAAATTATATAGTGAACTCGTCTACTGCCAAAGAAAGAAAATGCTTGAAAAACAGTTCTCAATCTTTCATTCCTAAACCTGTTTATGATAATGCCCAAATTCAAAATGATGTCACTTCACAACCTGTTACCTCTTCTTCCTCTTTCAAATTTCATGGTAACACTAGATTTAAACAATACTTAACATCCCATCCTTGTTCATCCAAACTTTATAGTTGTGTGTGTCTGGATTACATTATCAGTTTTCTGCCTTACCCTTTGGACTGTCCTCTGCATCAAGAGTATTCAAGTGTCCAGCTCCAGTTATGGCTCATTACAGGTTACAGGGTACCTACATTTTACCATATTTGGATGACTTGCTTATCTTTACAGTATTTTTTAAAAGTTTTAGGAATCTCTCGTTTGAGTGAGAGATCTCGTACAGAAGCTGGGATTCCAAATGAACATTTAAGTCATTTTTGACTCCATCATACAGGATTGTGTTCCTGAGTTGTGAGCTCTATGCCTTAATTCAAAAAGCTTCTCCTCAACAGGAAAAAAAAAATCGATCCATGTCTAGATCTGTTTCTAAGGTTTTCCCACAGCGACCGCAGTCTGAGTGGGAATATGTCAGGATCTTGGGTCTCGTGGCATCTATGATTCTCATGATACCCTGGCAAGATCCCACATGAGAAACATACAATGGTATCTGAAGCCTTTTAGGTTCCAGCAAAAACATCCTTTGCCTTTTCTAATCCCAGTACTAGGCTTTATCAAAAGAGAAATTACTTCATGGAGACAGCAAATATTCTCAAGTGCTGGCCTCCCCTTCTTCTTCCCTGTTCCAACCCAGTCACCACAGACACCTCAGACTTTGCTTGGGGAACAATTTCAGGAGGGTTAAAAGTGCAAGGTGTATGGGACACCAAGGGAAAATGCAATTTCATAAATATAAAAGAGATGCTTGCTGTGATTAAGGTACTCGACTCTCTGATTCATCTTTGGTCCCTGGGACCTCCTTCAAGTTATTACAGACAATGTATAAGAATAAACAAACAGTCTTGGATAAGGAGCGTCTTCCAAACAAAGCCAAATGTACCAAAAAACAGATGAGGCTCGCCACAGCAGAAATGTAGAACAAAAACCTTTGATGACTGTAGTATAGAGTAAGCGCTTTCACGTCCATATAACTCTTCTTCAGACTTTAACAACTGCACTGAACCACAATTCATTTAAATAGTACTACATACAAATTTAAACCAGTCATAACCAACTTAATGACATCACCATGGATATCTCATTAAAACATGTTAAAAACACAAGAATAAAAGTGTATATCTGTAGGAATAGAATAGGAAGTTTTTGTTGCAGACATTACGCTAAGGCATTCTATAGACAACAAACAATTGTTGGATAAGAAAAAGAAATTAGAGCGTGACTTCAATGATTTCCATCAGGGTCAAGTCTTCTCATGGCCCAGGGACAGTATTAATCATACTGTGAACAATGTTCATAATGCTAACAACAGGACTGTTATATCTCATAATACAATACAGGTAGCCACACCCACTATAATGATGTCAACGTGACAGCCTACGCCAACAGATTCTATACCACATGGTGTTGCAACGTCTGAGGACGTTGCTCACTTGGATGCAGGAGAAGGCCCGTCGGGGTGCACTAACAACAAGCCAGTTTCAGTAATGGCTGATGTTATGAAGAAGGAGGATCGCGTTTTGGAGAAAAGTACATCCCTTGTATTGAACAACTCTCAGGGTAATAATCCATCGTTTTTTTTCCCCTTGCCCATCCGACAGATGACTTTGGTCGGCTGGTGGTCACAGGGAGGTACCAGGAAACAGAAAACGTCAGGAGAAAGACACAAATTCCAAAGGAAGGTACTCAGGCCAATATCGAAGACTTAGTGGTAAATATATCTAGCTATACTCCAACAGAGAGTGAGAGGTCTTTACTCAACCGAGGCCTCTCATTTATACCATCTAAATCAGCAGACATTACTGACATTCTTGTGGATATAAAGATGTTTATTAGAAAAGTTAATCTAAGAATGTTCTTTGGTAATAATTCTATGGAAAGTAGAAATGTATTTGCTAAACCTTCTACTTTTATACCTCAAGGACATCCATTATTAGAAACCTTTGAGAAAGCATGTAAACAAGATTTATTTGAATTATATAATTTAAAAAGTAAACCAGATTTTTATAACTTGACATATGATGAATTTCAAGCCATTAAAAAATTGCAAGATAATAATGCTACAGTGATTAGACAAGACGATAAAGGTGGCGCTATTGTGGTTTTAGATTTTGATATGTATTTTAATGCTATGATGAACATGTTGGAAGATACTGGGACATATCAAATATTGAATAGTATGCTGCTAGATAGATTAATTAAGAACATGCATTCTGAATTATATGCATTCTGAATTATATGACCTTTTTCTATGCAACACCATTGATGGGAACTTATATAAGTACTTTTTGGTTGAGAAACCTGTGGTCCCCACCTTCAGGGGACTTCCCAAAATACATAAAACTCTTGTAAACCCACCCATGAGACCTATTGTCTCAGGTGGTGGGTGGTTAACTGAACCTGCTTCTGTTTTTATTGAGAAACAGTTCAGACCAGTGGGTAGAAAGGTCTACGTCTATATTGAAAGACAGCAAAGAATTTTTGGAAAGTTTTGGCAACTATGTATCTTTAACTAATAATGTGAGTAATGATTTATTAGTTACTTTAGATGTCGTCTCTTTTATTCACATTGATTCCGAATGATACAGGGATGGAGTTTGTGAGACTTTTTTAATTGAACAAGGAGTTCCTAGGAACTCAATTAGTAGAACTTTAGCATTACTTGATTTGGTGCTAAATAACAATGTTTTTTTGTATAATGGTACATATTATTTACAGAAAAAAGGGGTTGCCATGGGCACCCCTTGTGCCAACTCATATGCTAACCTTGTGTTAGCATATTGGGAGAGTACTTATATTATGGCAAACACTTTTTATAGTGACCACATTAAGTTCTATAAACGCTTTGTAGACCATGTCTTTTTTACATGGGCTGGTACTGAAACTGAGTTAAGTGAATTTATTGATTATATAAATGGCACTACTGACTTTTTGAGGTTTGAATACAAAAGTTCTTATGTTACGATAGAATTTTTGGATGTACAAATAATTAAAGGAGGTGATACGATACATTCTGAAGTATACAGAAAGTCCTGTTGGAAGAACAGCATTCTACATCGCAGTAGTATGCATCCCCAGCATATCTATCATAGCATTGTGAAAAGTCAGACACTTAGAATGTCACGCCTTACCACTGATGATGAAAGTTCTAAGATGAAGCAAGACATGCTGGCTGACAGTCTTTTTATCAAGGGGATACAGCAAAAAAGAAGTGGAAGGAGTGTAACAAGTAAATACGTCTATGAGAAAGGGGAAAGGGAAACCCTTCCTGTATAAGAACCAGGGTAGTACGAACAGTGTTAATAACAGTGAGCAATGATCACCAAAAACGATGGAACGTAGCACACCAAAAACTGTAAATACACCAAAATGCTACTAGAGTCACAGTAAGAGTTCCGAAAAAGATTTTGAATAGAATTTATCCGAAAAAGATTTTGAATAGAATTTATCCGAAAAAGATAAATTCTATTCAAAATCTTTTTCGGAACCCTTACTGTGACTCTAGTAGCATAACAGTGAGCAATGAGCTAAGGTAAATAGGATGATAATTCCCTATTCTAATAAGAATTTGAAGATTAAAGATGTTATTAGTAAAAACTGGGGTATTTTAACCACTGATGACAGAATTGCTGAGATAGTGGGATCAAGACCTAGTTTTTCATATAAGAACACAAAATCATTGAAGAGATTGTTGTGTTATGAAAATAATATGAAAGGATTCGTTCTGTCTAGCAGGCAAGGTACTTTCCCTTGTATAGGGTGCAACCAGTGTGTTTATATGTATGGTAATAGTTGCTTTACACATCCAGATACTGGCTATGAATATAGATTTAACTTCTATGCTGATTGTAAATCTAGAGATTTAGTATATCTGGCTGTCTGTCAGACATGCTGGTCTTTTTATATAGGAAAAACGAATAGGAGTCTTCGCGAACATGTCAGAGAACATGCATATGCGATCAACAGAGAGGATGATCGCAGTGCATTAGCTCGACACGTTCTAGATGTAGGGGTGTTACATAAGTTTAAATTTAGTGTCTTAGAAGTGATTAAAAAGACTGAGAGATTAGGTAACATTAGGAACCACACTGAGGAGTGCGAGAATAGGTGGATACTCAAACTCCAGGGTCACAAGGAGCATGGACTCAATGAGAAGGTGACTTTAAAACCTTTCCTAGCAGTGAATTGTGGTTCAGTGCAGTTGTTAAAGTCTGAAGAAACGTTATATTACAATATCATAATTTTGAGGTACATCAGCAAGCAAGGGGGAACCAGGCTGCACCCCCTTAGCAGACTAGCCACGTTAGCTTGAGCTATGTCTTCACAGCACAGTCTCACTCTGTAGACATCCTACATTCCTTCAGACTAAAATTGTGTGGCAGACAAGCAGAGCAAGACAAGGGCAGACCCTTATGAATGGAAACTCGATCAGATGCTATTCCAAGATTTGATCCATGTGTAGGGAGTGCCTCAGTTAGATCTCTTTGTCTCCTCTCTAAACAATCAGCTGGCAAGAGTCTGTTCCATGACTTCATGCAAGAAGGCCCAGAAGATAGGTGCCTTTCTTTTCCTTGGACAGGAATGTTCTTGTATGCTTTTCCACCCTTTCCACTAATATCCAGAGTACTCCTAAAGATTCAGAAGGAATCCCCCAAGATCATTGTGGTGACTCCCTTCTGACCCAGGCAACCATGGTTCTTCCTTCTTTTGGAAATGGCCAGGGACAATTACCATACGTTTACTCACAGAATGGGTCTGCTGACACAAGAACAGGGGTGTTTGATAAACCCCAACCACAATTAACATGCTGGGATGATAGAATATTAATTCCTTTTAGGCAACAGTTTACTGAGGACATGCAGGAGGTAATAAAGACAAGAAAGCCTGCTACTAGAAAATGGAAAAGCTTTCCTAGCTGGAGCCAACAACTTAACCAGCACCCATTCAAGGGTAATTATTCTTTGGTTTTACATTATTTGTGTGAGTTACCATCCTGTAGCCTTTCTTGTTCCTCCATCAAGGTTCATTTATTGGGAATTTCAGGATCCTCCTCTTTCAATGCATTTTCATAACAAAATGTTTTTGAAAGTGGTTTTGCATAAGATGCCTGCAAGAAAACTGGTGACCCTCCTTGGGATCTTAATTTTTCTATTAGAGAAACTAAAACTTGCTCTATTTCAACAAGCTTACCTGGCTGACTTGATGTTCTTAACATGGAAAACAGTTTTCAGATTGCTCTGGCCTCTGCAAGAAGGATATCTCACTAGCAAGCTCTTGTTGCGAGTCGACCCTATCTCATTTTCCACAGAGACAGGGTTTCTTTGATAACTAATCTTTCTTTTATCCCTAAATTGGTATCATTGTTTACTTTAAGCTAAACTATCCATCTTCCTGTTTTCTTTCCTTAACATAAAAGTGAGAAAGAAAGGAGACTTCATACCTTGGATGTCCACAGAGAACTCAGGTGCTATTTTGAAAGAAGTAAATTCTTCAGATCTTCGGATCAGTTGTTCATTCTTGTGAAGGTAAGAAGAAGGGAAAACCTTTGTCAAAACAGACTGTTTTCCAAATGGCTGTCTAATGTTATTTCCTTTTGCTATACTGCCACAACAAAAATATTTCAGTCAAGGTCAAGGTCCACTCTGCTTTGGCCTTGGCCTCATCTGTGGCTTTTTGAAAAGCGCTGGATGCTACAAGTAATCTAAAAGCTGCAATGTGATCCTCTGCTCATACTTTTACAAAGCACTGTAAGCTTGATTCCCTCTCCTAGGGCTAGATCAGGATTTGCTAGGACCATTCTTCAGGAGTTACTAGACTCTTCTTCCACCTCTCAAATGTAACAGGAGAGGGTAATCTACCCATAGCTAAGACTACTGCAGCAGTGACCAATATGATGAACATAGTGCAGTTGTGTAAGTAAACTTTTGATAACAGTAGATGTTCGAATGATCACTGCTACATTACCTGCTCTCACCCTCTGTCCCCCTTGTTTCTTGGTGTGGGCATTTATTTTTTCTTATTCCTAGCATTGTCTTTTTAGCGCACATCCTCCTTTTGTGATGGCTTGAAAGTTCTGAAGGACTTGGCACCAAAACCAGTTTTTATAGTTAGCTCATCTCGAGCTGACTGATGGTTTGGGTGCATGGAAGGTGCCCTGAAGCTTTGGTAGCTTGCTGGCTGTTATATTCTATTCAGAATATAACCCATATAACTAAGGCTACTACAGCAGGGATCATTCAAACCTAGATTCATAGGTAAGTAAGGCCTGCTGCCCTTATGGGTCATTTTAAGCCTAGCAGATTTCCCTATTTAGTGCTTGTAATAACTTATCCTATTTGGTTATAGATTGACTTTACCCATCCCATGGTTGGTAATTATATATTACCATTAAAGTGAATAACTGAGATCATACCATAGATAATTTGAGGGGTCCCTTGCGTGGGTCAAAGCATTTAGGAGATGCCAATGTCCGTTAATAGTATAGCATGCAGTCCTAGGGTACATTTTCTGTTTTCCCTCCATAGATCTAAGTTGCGCTTGAATTTGGACAGGGATGAAATGTAGATGGGGAGTCTGTTCCACAGCAGCAGAATCCTGTACGAGATGTACTTGTCCCTCCAAACCTTTATGTTGATGTTGCATTAGAGGTTTAGATCACAGTGGTCTGCGGCTGACCAAGTTTGCAGATGACTGCAAGCTGGGCACTGTCTTAAATTCCCCTAGTGATGTGAACACCTAACTAACTTACCCAAACTAACTAAACTTGTGCCAGAAGCATGGCTTCAAACTGAATGCCAAGAAATGCATCATTATCCCCTTTAGGGAAAATGTCGTCCCCACTAATTATCACATTAATAACAATGTACTAAGCATGCAATCAGTCGTGAGGGACTTGGCCACCCAATTTGATAGCAATCTGACTTTTGACCACCACATTGCCTCCATTGTATGGAAGGCTTTTTACATGGCCCACCTCATAAATTTGGCTATTTCATCCAGAAGCAAGGAGGTCATAACATCCCTGTACTCCTCCCTTATCGGACCCATTATCAAGTACAGTGCCCCTTTCGGCATGTAACTTGCCATGCACATGCAGCAGTTGGAGACACCACAGAGGTTTCTGACCAGGAAAATCCAGGGTCTCAAACACCTATCCTATACAGATAAGCTAAAAGCCCTGTCCCTCTACTCATGCTAAGAGGTGACCTGTTTCTAGCATACAAGGCCATTTCAGACCCAGCCTTTATGGAGATACTGCATATCCGTAACACAGACTTTACTCCCGCAACCCGCACACAAGGCCTTAAACTGGTCTGTGACATTAATAGAACTTGTTGGCGGGATAGATTTGTGTCCCAAAGAATCCCCTGTCCATGTCAGGGTACCTCTCTAGCCCTCTTTGAGGAACCTGGACGACTAAATGGGAAACAGAAAATATACCCACTTGTGTCCCTGCTGGACAGAGGAAACAGGTGCTGACTTTGAGGGAACATGGGTGAAATTCTTGGCTAGGCTTAAAAGGGACTCCGGGCCAATAGCCTAGTATCATCATGTGAACCTAAATATTTCTGATGTCATTTGAATTGCTGATGTGCACTAAATCCCTCATTAATGGCCTGGAAGATGCCTTGTATGCCAGACACAGGTCACCCCTTATCAGTGTGGAGGATGCAGAGTATAGTGCCAAGGCTTTGAGTCTGTCCATGTAGGACATGTGGAGGCTTTGTATCCTTTTAACGAGGTATCTCTGTAAGCGTTCCAGTTGTTGCATGTGTCTGGACAGATATATGCCAAAGGGGGCATCATATTCAGTGACTGGCCTAATAAGGGTTGACTAAAGGGAACAATGACATCTGTAGAGCTAGACAAAATCCCTTTGTTTATAAGCTGTGCAGTATAGAGGGCTTTCTTACAACAACAGACACGGTCATATGTTAGATAACTCTACAGAAACTCCTAAATCTTGAAAAACTGGGTCAACTGTTAGGAGGTGACTGTCAGTGTGGTAGTTCTTCCATGGTAGATGACTTCCCAAAGGACACAATAATGCATATTTTGCGTTTAGTTTCAGTCCATGATTTTTGTCACCAGTTATTTATTTGGGACAAAGCTTTTTACAGAATGGCTAAGTCATTTGGGGATTCAATGATTGCTCCAACTTTGTAGTCATCTGCAAACGTAATCAGCCAGAGCCCTTTGTTATTGGCTTTTACTTCACAAAACTAGATGCCAATCATCTACTGTTACAGTAAGTTTACGTACACAACTGTACTTTTTTTCAGGAATTAGATTGTCTCACTTATTTGCTGTAAAGGAGCATGTATCGATGTAGACCCATTAGTGGAATACAACTCTCTCTCTCTCTTTTCTGCATATGCAAAGGGCAACTTAATGGTGTTGGAAAGTGTTTGGAGGAAATTTATTGTACATATTCCTGTTTGCAGAACGTTTATGGTTGTTTGGTCTCTGTTTAGTAACCTGCAGATATTTAAGGGTTAGATGTTGTCTTCTAGGCACTTCAAGACACAGTTGATCCTTTTGAATTCTGAAAATTGCTTATCCTTTCTAATAATGTAATGCTTGTATCCCATTATGAACTGTGGTTTCATTGCTGATGCATTTGTATGTTGAATGTGAGTGTTGTTCAGTACTGATTGTGCTTGACTGGTGTACAATATTACCGCTGAATAGTTGTTGTTGCTGTTGTCGTTCAAGTAAAAAGTGGATTTTTTGTTTTAGATCAAAAGCTTTGGTTTGAGTACTCAGTCCGTGCTTTTATCAGTTGGCATTTCTGACTTCATGACAAGTTGCTTAAGAAAATTGCTTCCTTTTAAAGTGACCTGTATTACTCTGTTTTTATTTTCTTCTAAATGCCTTTTTTATCAAAGCAATACTACAGGCCTTTGATCACTCCATTACAGTTTAAACAAAACACTGCTACATTTCAGCATACACATCTCAAACTGGTTTGTAGTGTTAGTTTCCCACTTTTCCCTCAAAATGTTTTCTTGACAGACGTGTAATAAACTAAGGTGTAAATGAAATGTCTTGCTCAGTTTTATTTTATATTGGCAACTCAATAACTTTTACCTGTAATCAGAATTTGTGAAAGAACTTTACTGTGAAGTATACATTTTAACAATGTATTCCACATAAAAAGATTCCATGATTTCATCTCCCTTCATGCTCTTTTCCAGTGTACCATTTGATAAGTGCAAGCAGAAGCCACTGTTAATGCACAGGGGATGTGACATTTCTTTGAGTACAGTATTCCTGTTTATTTATCTGTTCATTTATTAGCCTCTAAAAGTTTGAATGCTGTGGCATACAGAGATGGGTCGATTATCAGCTCGGACATCTGAGGCACTGGCATGGAGGGATGGTCATGTCCTTCCAGAGGGGAGGGTGTCCAACAAAGACTCTCCATGAGGGGAGGGGTGGTTCATAGACAGGAGTAGCTCTTGGGCATTGTTAATGAATGCAGGACTGTAGTGGTGGAAAAAGGGTAGATCATAACAACCCCCCAGCAGCAGAAACAGTTGCCAACACCCTGTTCTCAGGATGCTTGTAAGATCAATGCCAGACCCAGCTCACATAGAGAAGTCCTGGGGAGGAAGAGGAGCAGTTAGACCTGGCAATGGACAAGGGGTAGTAGGACAGCTGGAACAAGTGAAGCAAGGGAAAGGGAAAAAAATAATGCTAACATGGAAGCTTTCCTACAACAAAACTTAGTGCAATACAGGCTGTCCAACATAGAAAATTATTTTTGTGTTCTTGTTTTTCAGTGTAGACTAATTTGTGAGGGAAGGTTGTTCATCTGTTCATTTTTTTTACCTTTTTGTACAACAGTAGAGCAAAGTACTTTAATCCTTGGGTAGGAAATTTATTTTTCTTTTTTCTGTGCTGAACTTAATTGTGATTTATTTAAAAAATAATTATGCAGTACTATTTCACATTTTTTTTATTGTGTGTAGGAGCAGAATTGTGCGTAGTCCTTTAATACTAATTCAAATATGTGGCAGACATTCACTGGATATCAGTAGCCATAGGTGGCACTCAAGCGGACAGTTTTACATTTGAGAAACCCTTTTCTTTACAGGATTGCCAGTCATGATATGCAGACATTGTACTAATTCTTCTCTTTACAGTATTTTAAACATGTGGTGTTGTTTCAGAATGAGATTTGTCTGCTTCAGAAAATCAGATTCTATTTACAAACTGAAAAGTCTGATCTCTTTTTACTGTGACAATTAAACATATAAACTTCTCAGTGCAAAATGTGCAAATCCAGCAAAAACTTAGTATGTCCTTGCTGTTGATTACATTCCACTGACATATGTCCATATTATAATACAAATGGAAATGTATTATACTGCACGGTATTACATCATATGATAATAATGCAAGGCTTTTACATGTTGCCTGTGCTTCGCATATTATAAGTATAGCTATTTTGTAATATTAATTTTATTATTTGACCTTCTGAAGCATAAGACATCCATAAGATGCAGCCTGTCTTGACTTTTGCAGGGCACTAATGACAGTCCAGTAAACCAATCCTGCTTATTTCTTTTACAGCTGTGTATGTTTTATTTTACTTTGGCCAGAGAGTGGTCTCTTTCCAACCCCTGAAAGATATGGCAGATGCACTGCAGCATCCAGAAGCGGTGACTTCTGCACTCATTCCCAACATACAAAAACACAAAGGCCAGCAGAACCAAGCTCAACATCTCTGCCCAAGTATCAATCCTCTGAATGTATCAGAGATATTGGGACAACAAAATATTTTGACATTTCCCATTTCAGTTCATGTACACAGTGTAAGCATCTGCTTAACCCTACGTATCACGTGTTGTACTCCACCACCTCTATCGATCTTGAACTCGAAGAAGCTGGAGGTGACTACAAGATTGTGAGAGAAGGGATAGCTCTTCGCAAAACCAAGCAAAATTTTTTTAATGTGATCTTTAGTTTACTTTCTGTTCATTACCCAGGCAGAGAGATTGGTCATAATATTCCAACATTCTGACAAGACACCCCTAGTCCTTCAACCGATGCAACTTCCAGTTTTGTAGTTCTTATCGTAACACTGATAGTACCTTTACACTGCATATGTGTACAGTAGAAAGAACAAAGCAGTAAAGAAGTCATTGTATGCAGTCAGAGGCCCCCAAACCATGTGCACACACACACACACACACACACACACACACACACACACACACACACACACACACACACTTGAGAACAATAAACTAGCAAAGATTTACCTGCATAGTAAATAGTCACCCCAATGCCAAAGTAATATGAAAGTATTACCAATGAGCCATAGTGCTGTGTACATCCACCACAGCGCTGTTAGCTCACTTCAGTATGCATGCCTAAAAGAAATGCTAGTGTCAGGTGTGACATGTATATGTATAAAATGAGACACAAAGGACCAATCACAGTACCAGTAGATTGCCAGGCACCCAGTATTACTGCTGCACAGGTTAAATAGCACTGTCCAAGGCCAAGAGTACAGCTTCTACGAGACCTGACAATATCCTTGGTTGTGTTCTACATGAACTACAGAGTGGACTGGCACCTCACCTGTGTGCCCTGCTCAATCACAGCCTCACCTCAGGCTTTGTCCCTGCCGAATGGTGCACTGCTACAGTCATACCTCTCCACAAAGGAGGAGCGACTGCAGACCCCGGCAGCTGTCGCCCCGTTAGCGTGACAAGTCTGATATGCAAAGCTATGGAACGCATCATCATGGACGTAATAAACAAGGATATAGGGAATCTCCAAACTCTGGATCCCATACAGTTTGGTTTTGTGAAGGGTAGATCATGCCTGCTCAACTTGTTCGACTTTTTTGAGTCAGTCACCAGAGCTGTGGATGAAGGCAAGGTGGTTCATACAGCCTACCTTCATCTGGCCAAGGCTTTTGATACCATTCCCCACTCAGGAATCATAGAAAAGCTCCCTAAGCTTGGCATCAACCCCTATATCACTAGGTGGGTTGCAAACTGGCTCACAGATAGAACCCACAGTGTGAAAGTAGTTGACTCCAAGTCAGACTGCCGAATAGTCACGAGTGGAGTCCCGCAGCGTTTGGTTCTGGGTCCTCTCCTGTTTATCTACTTCTCTGAAGTCCAGGCCAACACAAAGGGACTCTGGTTGACAAAGTTCACAGACGATTGCAAGTTGGGAGCTATTATTAACTCCCCAAGTGATGTTGCCATCCTACAGAATGGCCTCACTGTGACCAACGACTAGTGTCAGAACCACGACCTTAAACTCCATGCCAAAATATGTGCCATCATCCCCTATGGGAAAAACCCAGTTCCCATGAATTACCACATTGATGGTAGTCCACTGAACACAGAAAGCGTTATAAGAGATCTGGGAACACAGGTTGACAGCAACCTCTCTTTTGATCACCACATTGCCACTGTGGTCAGAAAGTCGTCCTGTGTGGCACATCTCATTACTAAGGGTTTTGCATCCAGGAAGAAATAAGTCATTGTCTCCCACTACTCTTCCCTCATTAGGCCAATCATCGAGTACAATGCCCCATTTAGCATGTACCTCACTAGACACCTGCAACAACTGGAGAGGCTGCAAAAGTACCACACAAAGAGGATCCTAGGCCTTAAACACTTGTCCTGTATGGACAGACTCAAAAGACTCCAACCATTCTCTCTCTCATATTGTCTACTTAGAGGCGTTCTGTACTTGACTTACAAAGCCATGTCTGACCCAGCTCTGTTAGAAATGCTACATGTAAAGAAATCACAATCCTACCACACCACACACTCCAGAGACCTCAACCTTATTATCACAATTAACAGAACATGCTGGAGGGACAGGTTCATAACCCAGAGACTGCCCATACATGTCAAGCAGAGCACCTTGTTTGACCCTCTTGAAGAGAAATCTTGATGAGTGGATGGGAAACAGAAAATTCACCCCAGGGATAACTCCAGTGCCTCTACTCGACAGAAGCACTGGGAACTAAGATCGTGTGGCACTATGCCAGGGTAATCCTATGTCTAAGCTCGTAAAGGCCCCAGGGCCATTAGCCTAGTACACACCTATGAACAAATTAGAATGTTTTGCATATATGCTAAATGAGCCATGTGAATTAGCCTCATCTGTGAATCACATTCCATACTTTTGGTAAACATTAACGTCTCATTTACGGTGAACTATTTGGTTCATTGCAGACCTTCCACATCCACTAAGATTTTAGGTACACAGTGTTAACAGTTCAGTCACGCCATCTACAAATATTGCAGTATAGCAAACACTTGCTGTTGACAGCTGCCTTTTGATACTCCTCCTCCTGTATCAGTAGTTTTGTATGCAGGTATGTAGTAGTCCAAGTACATTTCTCTTGGGAAGAATGTAAAGACAATCTCCTTGGGCACACAGAGGTGAATTGTGCCTCTTTGTGGGACATCAGTGTCAGTTCTCAGGAGGCAGAACTTATGCTACCTTGAGCTAATAATGACATTATATCGTGTGTGGTGCACTTGGTTGCCCTTTTCAAAGGCAGTTTCATGCTGCTCACTGGCATGATGTACTTCTTGCCATGGCATTACCATTCCTGCCCTGCACTAGAGGCTTTTTTTTTTTTTTTTTTTTTTACTGAATCCTCAGTTGCTGCACCAGCACATACTAATTAGCACTGCCAGTCTTACATGGTGTCAATATCCTGCATCATGTTGCCATCTGTGCTGTGTAGCTAATAAGTAAATATTTTTCTCTATTATTATTATAAATATTTCACTTGGTATATAATCTTCCTGAAGCTGAATACTTTGGTGTGCCACTGAAGTCTGTGCATCCTGCCCTGAATGCATTATTTTTATTGCAGGCTTTTATACACTTGATCACAGTGAAATATTAGAGGTGCACTCTATCAAATAGTGGTCACTGTAAGGTGGAGGAGCTGTCTTTATATGAAAGCAGCTGACTGTATGTTACTTCATCATAGATCATGGATCTGACTTGGCAGAGGCATTGTATGCATGTGAAACAATCTGAAATACATTGATATTGGCAGGATTTATTGTACTGTTATTACAGTCAAATATCAGATTAGTCAGAAAATGGCTTATTTGGTTTGGATAAGTCTGTGAGGGTTTGCAAAGACCTATTCTACTTCCCTGTATAAAAATGTTTTATTTTTTTAGAAAATTTCTATGAATCCTGAGGTATGTCTTGGAAGAAAGAACTTGTGCTGTATGTTTGAAAGAAGATGAGACAGTGTTCGAGTACTTGTGAAATAGTTGGAGGCAACTAAATAGCATACCTTTGGCAAGTATTCAGCCATTAGAATCTGACAGCCTAAATGTGCGCATTAGATATGGTTAACAGTAAATTTATATATGATTCCTTTTTGTGGTGTAACAGCATATGTACTACTTGAATATCCAGATATGCTGTCCAGTAAATTTTGTTTGAAATTGTCAGACTGTTTCAGCAATACACCATATTTTGCTAGACCCACAGTCTACATGAGTATTGGAAGTATACAGAGTACCAAACTGATTATTTTCAGTTTCTCTAAGATATGTGTATAACTTCTCTTATGGGTGAGGGTGTGCAATACATGTTCAGAACATATCTGTATTGAGTTAGCATTACAACAAAAGTGGAATTTGTGTATTATCTTTCTGTTAAAGTTGCCATTTCCTTCACTTGAAAGGTGCCCATGGTAATGGGAAAAATAGCCCAGCCAATTTAGGGCTGAGTTGTTTGCTGGCAGTCTTAAGTGCAGTATGTTTGTGAATGTCCTTCTATAATTTCATGAATCTTCCACTAAGAACTTTCGAAGGGGGATTCAGATATTGTCTCCTACATGTAGGCACAGAATGCTGGCTTGCATAATTGTTTTATTGTCATTCTGCCAAGCTGCAGTAAACAAATCATCTGTTTGCAGTGTAGGTATATTACTTAAGTGTTGGGAATGTACTGCATGTCCAAAATGTATCTGTGCTGAGCTTTCTTTATATATCTGTCTGAGAAAATTAGTATTCCTGTCTCTAGAAAGGTTGCCACCATCTAAACAACTACTTCTACACATAACAGACTGGCTGAGCCAATATCACTCTTAAATTTTTATGTAGAATTTTCAGAGGTTGACTGAGATCTTGCTTCTTATTAACAGGTATCAGATGTTAGCTTTTACTGACATTTCCAAGTAACATTCTGCCAAACTGCATTATGTGCATTTTCTATTAGATGTGAATATATGGCTTCTCTTCCAGGTGCAAAATGTAATGCATGTCCAGCACAAGTTTGCACTGAGTTATCATCACATCAGAAGTAAAATAATTATTTATCCAGAAAAAGTGACCTTGTCTGATACTGAAGAGGGGGCTACCATTATTTCTGATATTGGAGAGGTGATACCACCATAACATTTAATACTGCTCATGATAATAAGGTTTAGCCAAATTCAGCACTGAACTGCATTGATGACCTTATGGCTAGAATTTCAAACTTAAGTACAAAATATACCTGCGTTTCTTAGTATACTTCATTGAAAATGTTGCTAAGGTCTGTGATATGATGTATTACCTCTATACAAAAGTACCACATTCAGTCTTTTATGTGCATTCTGTAGTGAGTCTTACAAGTTGCATTATATTTGGTTTTCATTTGAGTTAGTTAAGACTATTTTTCAGGGTACAGAATGCAGTAGATGTCTGACGTGTCAGAGAGTTACAGTACATAAGTATTTCTCTAAAAGTGACTTTTCTACCTTTGAAAAGATCTGACCTCTAAAACCCCTTTACTGACCATAACAATATGGCCAAGCAAATTCAGCATTGATTTGCAATGAAGGCTTTGGGGAGGGAAATAGAAGTCTTAGGTGCAGTATATGTGTAAGTTTTCAAGTATAGTTCATTGAAAATTTTACAGAGGGCTGTCCAATGGTGATTAAGGTAATTGCCCTCCATATATACATATACATAACATATGTAGCTTTTTACAGGCATTTGACAGTAGCAGTCATTCAACTTGCTTTATACTGCGTTTCCATGGAGCGCGTATATAATATCTTGGGTGTTGAAGAATGTAGTACATGTACAGCATAGATCTATTTTGAGTTATTACATCAAAAGTAAAATCATGTATATTTTCTAGTAGAGAAGTGACATTTTATGTCTCTCTAATAGTGCTGCTCTCCCAAATGACATGAGTTATTAAAAGATAAAGTTTACTTCATCAGAATAACTTGTAATTAGCGAAGTGCCTTTTCAAGTTGAATGTATGCCTTTTCTTCTTTGAGAACTTTGCTACAAAATTTCAGACAACTTTAGTGATACAGTCCTGCACTGGTATGTACCAAACAGTCTACTTCTGTAGCCTGCAAATTGACCAATGTAGTCATTAATCTGCTCTGTTTGTATCATATGGTTCACAGCAAATATATGTATGTGACATTTTCTGGCTGACAAAATCATCAAACAGCCGAATGCTATCCTTATCACACTTATGAAATCAAATCCAAAAATGGTATTGGAAAAGTAATATTTTCTATTATTTGTGTTGTGGCATAAAATACTATTTTAAGACCTACCGACTAATATCCAGACATTAAATATTCTGTCTTATCTATATCTTTAGTGCTTCTAGCACATGCATTGTTTTATAAGGCTAGTATCCATGTTTCTTGTCCTAAAAGTTCTGTAAGAAAATGTAAAAGCAATACAGACATAGTGGGATTTGTAAGCAGGATCAAATTAAATTTAAAGTAGCCGTTACAAGTTAGCAGACTGGAACATTTCCAAAACATTGAGTTTAAAAAAGTAATTCAGCAGTCAGAGAAGATGATGCAGTCCCGTAGCATAATTGTGTTCACAGTTTTCCATCTGTGGGAAATAATTTATTCATTGTCTCATGTGAGTCCTGTGCAAAATTATCTGTCTTGGCTGCTTGTTTGCACCTGGCTTCCCTGGAGGCAAAATACTATTGACTGTTCTACGCATTACTTCAGACCTAGTTAAGTAGTCTACTTATGGATTTCAATCGTAACATACTTAGCACAATGAGTCCTTCTTCTTATGTTAACTTTTCTGCATATACCCAAACTTTGGCTTCCAATACAACTGTAAGAATGTAGTAACTGCAAAGAATCTGGAAATTCTGTTAACATGAATTTTTTTTTCCATTCGATTTTGTTGTTTTCTTTTCATAAATTGTTTTCCATCCTGTACCTATTTTAACAACTTAGAATATTAAGTTGAAAGACACTTAGCATTAATTTTTTTTTCTGTGATGGGGTAACAACATACTGGAATTCCTTTCTCGGCCTTGAGAACGGAGGCATTAATTAAATTAATTGTGTGTGTGTGTGTGTGTGTGTGTGTGTGTGTGTGTGTGTGTGTGTGTGTGTGTGTGTGTGTGTGTGTGTGTGTGTGTGTGTATATATATATATATATATATATATATATATATATATATATATATATATATATATATACACACACACACACATTTTCTTTTAACTTTGTTTTCTCTTCTAGACATGTACGTGTTAGATGTCTCGTATTTATTTTTCAAAGCTTTTGTCAAACACGATTTGTTAATTTATAGTCTTCCTTGATTATAAGGTTAGGAAGGCAAAAAATCTTGGAATTTGCTGAGTGGCGGCATATTGGAAGTTCAGAATGAATGTTTTTTAATATGTAAATGATGGTACATACATTGCCCAGTCTTCCAGATAAAGAAATGAAGCTAAAAAGAGAGTGCATGATTATGTAGGACATACTTAACATAGTCTTTATAACTAGGGGAAGGTAGCAGTAATGTTAATTAGCATGGTGTGGAGAAAAAAAAATCTCTTTCTTAAAGAGGGTCCTGTATCTGAATCTTCCAGTCATCTCTACAGGAACAGTTCCAGAATCTATGAAAATGGTTATGCAAAACTAAGTACTAAATGCTAGCAGAGTTAAGGCAATATTATTTACTACCCCTGAAGGAGTTGTATGTAACCCTCCCTTTACAATCCTCTGACTTTTGAGGCAACCTTCTCACCCCAGAGGACAACTGTAAATATCTTATCATGCGGGCCAGTCTATAAACATATGAGATTACTGTCCAAAATGTTCTCAATCAAATCATACTTTAGTATAAATTTGACAATCACCTTTCCTTTGATGCTGTTTAGACCATTGCAAAAACTAAAGGAAGTCATTGCCAGTGATTACTACTGGATTCCATCACAACATCAAAGAAATATCTTGATTTATAAAATTAGTTGACCTATTTACTCATTGCTATATTCTGCTGTCATTAATTGACACTTAACCAATTAAAGAGCCACGTTCTTCTTCAGTACTAGATTGTGTCATCTGCTGAATTCTGACTTTTCCCTAACCCTTCACAAAGAGGATTACTGGCCTCAAACAGATGCCCTACGCAGACCATCTCAAAAAACTCCAGCTTTACTCAGTCACATATCGCCTACTCAGAGGCGATCTCTGCCTAACATACAAAGCTTTGTCAAACCTAGAGCTGTTGGACATGCTCCACTTAAAGAAATCCCAATCCCTCCGAGCTACACGCTGTAGGGTCCTAAACCTTGTTACCACAATAAACAGAACTTGCTGGAGGGATAGATTTCTGTCCCAGAGACTTCCCATATTCTGGAACAGACTACCTATCTATGTCAAACAGAGCTTCTCATTAGCACTCTTCAAGAAAAATCTTGATTGGATGGGAAATAGGAAATTTACCCGTGGAATCACTTCTGTGTCTCTGCTTGACAGGGGCACAGGAAAATAATTTTCTTGGGTGGCGAAAGCCAGGGTACCTTTTTGGCTAGGCTTATATAGACCCTAGAGCCAATAGCCTAGTACCTACCTATGAACCTTATGAGCCAATTACTGTGTCATTTTTTTCAACTGACACTGGTGCTGTTATGTTCCAGAGACCCCATTCAGATTCTGTTCTATAGAGATGGCATTCTGTAAACTTGGTCTTGCAGTTTGGAGCTGCCTTCCTTCTCACAACTACATTCACAGATTATTCAGTGTACGGCTCTTCAAAAATGCTGTCTGGTAATATTTAGTTAACTCACTGCATTGCAAAATGCCTTTCCACTAAGCCATCTTGGCGTTCTCTAGCATGCTGCCTCATACATCTGCCTCACTTCATTCTGTAAATCTTTCACTTTCTGCATCTCTTCTTCTTTGTCTGATATTCATCATTTTCACTATTGCAGCATGGATTGTATCTTGTCAGAATACAGCACCTGGCAAAAGCTCTGACCCCCCTCCCATAAAGTCAGTCTGGCTGACTATAGGCTAATCCCTTTTGGATGAAAGTATAAAAGTAGCCAAAGTGAATACATTTCTGCAGCATTTTCTTGCTGTCTCATGCAGATGCATCTCTGAGACTTCACCAGTGCAGCGTTCGGCCAAAGCTTCCTGTGAGATAGATGAGACCCTTTCATGGACCATTTCCACTCAGTATATTTTGAATATTTTTCAGTGTTTAAACTGTTTTTTTCTGTAAATATCGGTGTATCACTTTAAGATCACCAGCTTTTAAAGTATGTTGGTAGATGTTCTTTGATTATCGTTACTGTGTCTCCAAGAATTGCTTTCCAGGATTTGGCTGCCCTTTTGTGCCCTAGGGCTGTATTTAAGTGTAGTTCTTGGTTTTAAAGTGTTTTTGGACAGTTAGAAAATATTTTTCCAGGAGAATAGTGGAGTTATATGTGAATGCTTCTGATTTCACTTGATTTTCTTAGTTTTTATGTGTTTTTACAGGGCACCTAATTTATTTAATATTGTCAGTCTTTTGACAGGGAATTCTTGTATGCTGCTTTTGTTACTTTGTGGGGTAAATTTGGTTGGACTGGAAGGGTTGTGTCCTGTTTATGCTTACTAGTGACAACTTTCCTTCTGACAGACTCCTTCAGGTATACGTTAGTGGCAACAGACTTTTTCCCCGTCTATAGGTTCTTGGGGAATACTAGGCTAACAACCTGAAGGGCCTTTTTTAAACCTAGCCATACATGCCAAATCTCTGACCAGTTCTGGCACCTTAGATAGGTGTAAGCAGGTGCCTGGGAAATGAAACATTTACAAGCAGGGACCTTGGAGATTAACCATTTATAGGCTGCCTGTGTCCATCGGAGATGTAGGTGCCACACCAGGGATGAATTTCCTGTTCCCTGTCCAGTTGTCCGAGTTACACTTGAATTGGGTTAGGAAGGAACTCTGCTTCACATGGATGGGGAGCCTGTTCCAGAGAAAAGGTAGTCTCTGGGATACATACCTTTCTTTCCAGCATGTTTATATGACAGGCAAAGTTTAAGTCTTTAGAATGGGTACCTCTGGTGCTGTTTGTTTTGCAGATACACAGTAAGTATCAGTGTGTGGTCTTACAATGCCTTGTATGCCAGACATAGATTTCTGCTCAACAGCCTGTGGGAGACAAACTACTGGAATAGGCCCTGAAGCGGTCTGCATAGGGCATGTTACTTGTGTCCTGTAGTCAAGAAATGAACTCTTGACCTCTGGTTTGCAAGAGCAATGGTGTAACCCCTGAGTTACAGAGACGGACAGACACTACAATTGTCCAGGATTTGAACTTAGATCCTCTTACACCCCAAGTGAGAATCATACTTCTAGACCAAGAAACCAGTATTATTACAAATAAGTATTAATTAACTCATATAGGACTTGAACCCATAATCCTCTGCTGTGGAGGCTGATGTCTTGTCTTATGCATTAGATCACTGGGCCGTTTTATAGTATGGATACTTATCCATTTCTTGCTAGTCTTTCTCCTTGTGTATCTAAAAAGAAAAATAAATTGAAACATGAGTTTGTGCCTACCGTGCAATGTATTACTATGTCTGTGGTGACGGTGGATGAATTTGCAGTGGCCACTTACTGTTCCTAAAACCACTTGCCTATTTCCTAAAATCCCTCTAGTGTAACCTTGCCAGCCACTACAGACTGCGAGTCAGACATTTCCTATTCGGTTGTTCCAGTGCCATGCTTCAAGAGAATCTCCTCAAGGTGTCTGGGGAAAGAGACCTTTTATTCTGGATTTTGTGTTGTCTCTAGCTATTCATCCCTTAGGGATGCACCTAGAAAAAATAGTCCGTCATACTGAAAGTAAAGAAATGATTCCACTCTAAAAATATTATTACTCTAGCCAGGAGCTCATCACAGTCAGTCAACTCTGGATGCTATAAGCCTTCTTCTGATACTGTTGCTCTTCTCTCAAAAGAAGAGGATGACTTTTATAATGAATCTGATATTGACAGAGACTGGGTTTACTCACCCCCGGATTATATGATTGTGATTCTGTGGATAGTGAGCCTGAACAGGTGTGAGTGGAAGCTTTCTCCTTTTTTCCTAAGCCTGCTTCTTTTACTTGGGAAAAGACAGTTGATTGCCCAGAGCTGGGAAGATATTAAAATTTGCTTGATTTAAAAAATACCTGATCTGATATTGTTAATCCTCATTCATTCCTTACATGTGGGTATTGGTTCCGACCACGGAACTGAGCCGAACATCTACCAAGCTCGCACCAGCTACAAACTCTCGAGCTAAAACTCTTGCCCAGAATTCCCCTCTCCCTGTTTCCTCAGATTTTGTTTGCCGCATCGCCATTTGGTCGTGTCTGGCTACTTCTCTTGAGCTAATTACAGTGTTTTTCTTCATACTAAGTTCTAAGACAGCTTTTTTTCACAAAAAAGTTATTAGATAGTTGTCTCTTACCTTATCGCATTTAGCGACTACCCTTTTTTGAATCCTTTCAACTTCTTTCCTCTCTTTTTACCGCGAGGTAATTCCTTTTTTACCATCTTTGGTAAACCCCTTTTCCTTCTTACCTTCGAGTATTTCTTGTACCATTGCTGGTATTTTTCTATTTTTTCTTTCTTTCCTTAAACATGACGGATAAAAAATGAAAAGCAAAACAAACAAAATCCAGGTGCCTCAGCAGTAAGCCACCAAAGGTCCAAGAATATATGCAGGAAAAAAGCAAAGCCAAGGCTACAGTTTCTTCAACCAACAGAGCTGTTTATTAACACAGGCGCTTTCACTAAATGCTTCTTCAGGTGTATCTACATTGTTGCTAAAACACCCATTTTATACTATCTTCGCAAATCACATGACAAAACCGTTTAACTATTTAAAGAAAAATGCTTCTAAAAACATATAAAAAATGTATACATTTAAAAATATGTACCATCAAATGCAGAAAAATATGTACACATATAACACATTTAAAAACATCACCTACGCAATGGTCTATTTTTTAAAATGGGTCTCATTGGCACATGGTCATTTAAGCCATGCCCTACATCAGCCCTCAACCTCACAATCCAGTTTGCCTCTAACTCTTCTGTTTTAGCTCTGATATCACCCCCCCCTCTTATTCTCATAACATCTGCCTAAGACCATAAATTTAAAACTGTCTTTCACTTGTCTCAAACACATGCTTTGCAAGGGCATTAAATATGCTTTTCTTTTTAATATGATATATACTCTCTTATTCTATCTTTGAGTAATCTATTGGTCTTACCAACATAGACTTTATTACATAACTGGCACGTAGCCAGGTATACCACATGGGAGTGTACTACAAGTTGCATTAACGCTCAAATGAAAGACCTCATGAGAATCTGGATGTTCACATTCTGTTCCTACATCTATATATTCACAATACTGACATCTCTTACAGGGTTTAGTCCCTCTGTCTTTAGAATGTTCTATCTGATCTCTTGGTGTACACAGTCTCCTTTTCAATGACTTTTTGTTCTTAAATGTAAACTGAGGATGTGGGTCCAGAAACTTACTCACTTGCCTATCTGTGGTCAAGAGATTCCAATGAGTACTAATAATATTGGTATATTTTCTTACGTCTCTTGAATAACTAACACACATTCTAAGCTTACTATTATTATATATTTAGCCCTAGAGTTTTCACAAGGTTCTGAAAAATAGGGCTTTGCTCTCGTACCCCTTAATTTTTCTCTCTCTATCATATTACTACTTACTTCATCCTTATTATATCCCCTTTCCACCAACTCTGTACTTACTACTTCTGCCTTGCCTTTGTTTTTTTTCTGCATTTATTCTTGGACCTTTGATGACAGATAAAAAAGGTAGCCCAGGGTTTAAAAGATGTTTTAGATTGTGGACATAAATTACCTACTTCAGATGCACATTCCCTGTGTGTCTATTGCTTGGGTGTGCCTCATTTAACAGTTGACCCGCCTTGCGGGATTTGTAAGAATTTTTCTTAACAGGACGTTAATTGAAAGGAAAAATAAATTTAATATTGAAGGGGCTACTTAAATCTCTTTTTTCAGTGGCTGTTTCTGGGTCGGAGGCTTCAACCCCTCCAAGATCCAATAAGAAAATAAGTGATGAACATAAAAAGGCCAAGTCTCTTCCTTCGTCCCCAGCTGGGGACCCTCAGAAACAGAGTCCCAAGAAAGCTAAGTTTTCCAGTTTGAATTTGACTTCTTCGGCTCCAGCGCTTTCAGTGCCTAGACCTTCAGTGCCATCTGAGACCTCGGCACTGACTAGTGTGCCTCATACCACATCAGTACCGAGTAGCTCCTTTGTTCAGACTCCCTTACCAGCACCGACTGTCCAGTCAATGTAGACTGTTATGACGTTGATGGATGTTTCGACGTCCAGTTCCTTTTTGGCTCTAACAACTTACCCGGCACAGACTACCCTCTTGGTACTGACCATTCAGTTTTCGTCACCAATGTTTTCAGCTTGGGCCTTGGCGCCGACAACCACTTCGGTACCGACCTCATTGTCTGTGCAGACCACGCCTTCGGCACCAATGATTTCCTCGGTGCAGACACAAGTAGTTCGGTCCATAACAGCTCCGTTGTTCTCAGTGCAGACCACCTCCATGGTGGGCACCGAGTTTGCTACATCCTTGGATAGACCTGACTCTCCCTCAGCCATGTCCGTGAAATCCGCTAGAAGCCTCTCTGAACACAATGTGTTGCGTTTTGTGGATCAAGTGCTTTTGGCCAGAGGTATCCCGCCCCCCAGGACCTGTCCTTCCTTGGGAGGTGATCACCTTTTACCAAAGACCCCATACTCCTTCTCCTCCTTCATTGCCTTTGAAGCCCCTTGATATACCACAGTCTTCCCCCACTACGGTTCCTTTTATGGACCTCACTAAGGAGCCGCAGTTGCCTTTGTGGCAGGAAAGTCTTGTCACAGCCCAGGATGTCAGCTGTGGCGTACGTACTTTGGTGTTTCACAGCCATTCAGGGACTCCGAGTCGGCAGGCTGAGCCACTTAGGCGAGGGGTGACCCCTGCCTTGGGCCCCCATCCCTCTTCAGGTGGACCGGCCTTCCAGCTTATGAAGAAGGCTCTGATGTCATTTGGTGATCCTGTGCTATCACTCTCCCCGCCCTCCTCTGGACCGCAGTGTACACAAGCTGCAGACACCGGGCACAAGGGCCTCAGGATATACTCCCACAGGAGACCTCCTTTTGAGCTGTCTTCCCCAGCTTCTCCCTCTGAGGAAGATCATCAAAAGAGCACATGCAAGAGGAAGCACATGGACTCCACAGAAGAGTCCCTTACTGAAGACACAGACTTTGATAATGGGAAAGGGTCCCCTTGATCACCCTCTGAGGTATCCTTTGGTGATATCCTTGAAATCCTTAAACAGAGAGGTGACTGGCAGCCCTCTAACCCGACCTCTGAAGAGGCTGTGTTCTTGCAGGCCTTTCGTGCCCAGCCCCCTACCTCCTGGGTTACTCCACCTGCCGACAAACTTGTTCGGCTTGTCATGCAGTATGCGTGGAAGGCTGCTGACACCGTTGAGGCCATTCCCCGGAGGCCAGATAAAATTTTGTCCCCTCCTGCTAGTGATCCCTATTGGTCCAAAGGTTTTCCTGTAAATGCTTTGGTGGTGGCGGCCACATCTAAAAAGGACCTGGTTGAAGAAGAAAGCCAGACTGTCAATCCACCCAACAAAGAGTCCCGGGCTCTGGAAAGAATAGGGAAGTGTACTTTTGCATCAGCGACCTTTGCAGTTAGGTCCCTGAACTGTATGGCACATTTTACTAGGCTTCAAAGAGACTTAATTTCTGAGCTCTCTGAAACTTTGGCTGGAGCTGTGTCTGATGAGGTCTGTGACAAAGTGGCCTCTCAGCTAGCCACCATCGAATCGATATCTAACTCTTCCATGCGCCTAATATCTCACACATCAGAAGGAGCAACTAGAGCGGTGGGTTCAGGCATTGTTCTGAGATGACAAGCCTGGCTGCACTTGTGTAATTTCGCAGAACCCTTCAAGGCTTCCTTTCTCAACGCTCCCATCGAAGCCTCGTCGTTGTTCGGACCCAAGGTTAAAAGCACACTGGCCAGATGTGAACAGGATGGTAAGACCTTTTCTGCTGTGGGTGTCTTTTATTCTTCCCCACAACGGGCTTTCTCCAGAAACCAGAAGAGTGAGAAGATATGGCACAAAAAGTGTCTCGAGGTTCTTTCTGTGACACACAGGCCGAGTTCTTCCCTAGAGGTAGAGGGGGAAACTCTCAGGGAAGACACCCCTTTCGGGGCAGAGGGGGTCCACATAACCAGGGTTCCAGGGATTCTTTCCCTGGCCAATCCCACCAGTGCTCCTGAAGACTAGCCCAACTGCTTTCCTCTGGAAGTGGTTGGGGGTCTTTTCTCTTTGTACCCTTCTGCCTAGTTAACCATTACCACCGATTCTTGGGTACAAAGGATAATAACCAGAGGTTATCATATCCCCTTCGACCTTTGTCCCACTCCCCTAACAAGCTTACCCGACGTTCCACCCAGTCAAAAGGAAGAAGCAGCGTTAGAGATTTCAAAGCTGCTAAGAAAAAGAGTTATCCAAATAGTCCCTCCAGACCAGATAGGATCCGGATTCTACTCGAGACTATTTTTGGTGCCAAAGAAAACCGGGGATTGGAGACCAATTTTGGATCTCAGTGTATTGAGCAAGTTTGTAAAAGTACAGAAATTCCGGATGGTCACAATATAGTCTATCCTTCTGCTTTTGGAAAAAGATGATTGGATGTGCTTGATAGATCTTCAAGATGCGTACTACCACATAAAAGTGGAAAGACCAACAAGAAGATTCCTTCACTTCTGTGTGGGAGCCAGTCATTACCAGTTCAGAGTACTGCCCTTCGGACTCTCTACAGCCCCCAGAGTGTTCACAAAGTGCATGGCAGTCGTCACAGCTCACTTGCGACTACAAGGACTCCAGGTGTTTCCATACCTAAACGACTGGCTTATCTCTGCCCCCACCAGACATCTATTGGAAGAAGCCCAGGCATACTCTCTCCTCCTTGCAGAAAGGCTAGGCATAACCATAAACTGGCAAAAATCCAATCTCACCCCATCTCAGCCCACAGAATTCATAGGGGTCATCTTGAATACAAAGAATTGCAGAGCATTCATTCCAGAGCACAGAATTCTAAGGATAAAGCAGCAACTGATTCCAATCCTTTCAAGGGAGAAATCCACAGCTCATTCTGTTCTCCAGTTGTTGAGTTCCATGGCAGCCTCCATTACGATTGTCCCCCTGGCCAGGTTTCACATGAGGCTTCTACAATGGCTACTGCTCACCCAATGGTATCCCTTTCAGTACCCTCTTTCAGCCAAGATTCGGGTAACTCGCAGGTGCAAACAAGATCTAAATTGGTGGATGGCGCACAATCCGTCACAATGGTCTCGCCTGTTCTCCCCCCAACAGCCCAAGGCTACAGTGACCACGGACCTCTCCCTGATGGGGTGGGGGGCTATTTCAGTGACAGGACAGTTCAAGGTACTTGGTCCGAAATAGAAGTCCATCTGCATATAAATGTTTTAGAGCTGAGGGCGGTGTTTCTGGTGTTGCAATCATTCCATCCCCTGCTTCCATATGGGACTATTGCAATAAAGTCAGACAGCATGGCAGTGGTCTGGTACCTCAACAAACAAGGTGGAACCAAATCTTACCCACCCTGTCGAGATGCCACGAGGATATGGCAATGGGCGATGGCTACCATCCACTTTCTTCTAGCAATGCACATTCCTGGGAGTTCCAACGTGATAGCAGACAGACTCAGCAGGTGTATTCTTCTACAACCTCACGAGTGGTCCCTGAATCCCTTGATAGCGGCGGAGATTTTCAACCGCTGGGGTCTTCCTTGCTGCGACCTCTATTTGTCCCCGACCAACTACAAATGCAGCAACTATTTTAACCCTGATTCCCCCTCCGGGACAGTCACCCAGGGACGCTCTAGTCCACGATTGGCCCTCTGGTCTGTTTTATGCATTTCCACCCCTCTCCCTCATTCCCCAGTTTCTGAAGAAAGCCTGCAGGTTGAAGAGCAAAGTAATCCTCATAGCATCATATTGGCCTCGTCAGGTTTGGTTTCCCTTCCTTTGGCCTCACCTGCTAGATCAACCGTGGATTCCCCATCTAAACCCGGGGTTGATCTCCCATCCACAGAATCTGATTCACCCCAACTTGAACAGCCTGAAGCTCACAGCTTGGCTCCTCCAATTCCTTTGATTGCTAGGCAGAGTGATCTTTCTTTACCAGTATGTGACATTCTTATTGCATCTCATAAGTCTTCCACCAGAATTACATATCTCAGCAATTGGAAAAGATTTATTTTTTGGCAGAAAGAAAAACAAGTAGATCCTTTTTCAGCACCAGTGTCGATAGTACTAGAATATCTGTCTACCCAATTGCAGCTGCAACTTGGGCTACTCCTCATACCTTCATCAATCATTACAAATTGGATTTGGCCTCCAGGGGAAGAGCATCTTTTGGTTCTATGGTGCTCTGGAATGTCCTTCCATGAGAGCCTCCCAGGAATAACGGTAGCTGGGGACTCTGTCCCACATGTAAGGACTGAACAAGGATTAACAATATCAGAATTATGTCTTACCATAATGTTCCATCTGTATTGTTGATCCTTATTCAGTCATTACGACCCTCCCTTCTTCCCCCTCCTGTGGCTTCTAGTGGATCTCACCATCCGGTTCTGTTAGGTCATTTGACCAAAGGTAGCATCTACCTTCTTTTGACTTGCAAACTCAATCTGAGGTAACAGGGAGAGGGGAATTCTGGGTAAGAGTTTTAGCTCGAGAGTTTGTAGCTGGCGCGAGCTTGGAAGATGGCCGGCTCGGTTCCGAGGTCGGAACCGATATCCACATGTAATGACAGAACGAGGATCAACAATACAGATGGAATGTTATGGTAAGACATAACTTCTTTTTTCTGTTCCTATTCCACCTATTTTGCCTGCTTTAGAAGATGCATTAAAAACAAATTGTTTCCCACCATTTTTGCCTCAAGACAAAGTGGAAACTTATCAGGAAGTATTCATAAACTGTTTTTGATAATAACACTAGAGCACAAAAACTTTTAGCACAACGAATCAGGCAACAGAAAGTAGAAAGGGATGTCGCCAGACTTGGGGAACCTATAACAAAGAAGGTAACGAGGTCCTGTAAAGGTATTAGAAATATTTCAGAAATTCTTTGAGAGCCTCTGTAAAGCAGAGAAATATGAAAATCAAGAAAAGATACAAATGGAAATGTTTACAGAAGAATTAAATATGCCAGGGTTCGAGGTAGATGAGGCTTAATTACTAATAGCATAGGAGGAGATGGCATAAAAATTGTGATGTACAACCAGTCTACAGGAAAGTCCCCAGGAATAGATGGTATTCCTGTGGAAGTTTAGAAGCTAGGAGGAAAAAAACTAATAAAAGATCTGGAATGTATTGTTTGACAGTATCTTAAGAGGACCATCCTGGAAGAGAGCTGTGGCAGTTGTAATACCTAAAGAGAGTAAGGCTCCATCAGATCCAGCTTCATACAGGCCCATTTGAATAATAAACCACAATTATAAAGTGTTCACATCTATAATGGATAAAGTAATGCCAAAACTGGTAGGTATGGATCAATGTGGTTTTGTGGAGGGGAGGCAAACATTTGACAACATTAACAGAACATTGATGATCCAGAGGGAAGTAGAATATAAGGAAGTACCATTGTTGGTGGGTCCTGATTCAGAGAAAGCATTTGACAGAGTAAGCTGGGACTTTATGAGCAGGGCAATGGAAGCATGTGCATTTCCGGAAAAAATTATAAGGTTGATTAGGAAAATATATTCGGGATCGGAGTAGGGTTGCCACCTCTCCCGGATTTTTATAGCATCTCCCATCTCCTGGAAGTAATTCAAAAAACTTTGAAATGTCCTGGAATAATGACATTACACTCTCGCTTAACTGGAACTCAAGCAACCGGCATTCACTCACACATGATTGCGCTCACT
Organism: Protopterus annectens; assembly: GCF_019279795.1. Classification (NCBI taxonomy): domain Eukaryota; kingdom Metazoa; phylum Chordata; order Ceratodontiformes; family Protopteridae; genus Protopterus; species Protopterus annectens. The sequence continues at coordinate 1,117,112,685 of NC_056731.1, read as the reverse complement.
ATCCCCTGATCTGTCACTCTGTCTCTCTCTCTCTCACACACACACACACGCACGCACGCATCATTCTAGGAGCAGGAATTGCTTTCATGAGAGTGCAAGTTTGACCAAAGAAGTGCATTCAAGACTTGTTTGCTGGAAGTATTCAATCCCTTTCTGTAAAGTAGTGCTTTTACTACTTTACTCTTAGTCAGGCTCAGACTTAAGATTGGAAATTATTAGTGTTTTTCATCGGTGTAAAGTAAGGACATGCAGATAAAATCAGTATGATTGAGCCCATTTTAAACCCAGAAGAGGATAACCTCAGCAAGATGGAACGTGCACAAACATAGGAAGCGCACCCAGCTCACCTCATTATATTCCCTGTCATCATGGCTGGTGGAATCAAACGCGAGGCAAAGCAGAAACATCTGGGGTGACGGAAGTTGATTTTTAAAAATGCTTTTATGTCAGTAACAGGAATTTTATCACCAGCATTTCTTGGCTCCTGTTCTGTAGGACAATCACAGCAACACACAGGAAGGCTGAGATGGAAGCCATCTGTGAGTTTCCCTTTCAGACCTTTCGACTTGTGCAGCATGCTGAAGAGAGAACACCCCAGCACGCATTCACAGCTGTTTGTATTGGAGAATGGATGGCCGAGACTTCAGAGCTCCCCAAACAGTGCACATCCCACAACCCATGCTCTCTGGACTGGCCTTGGATTCTCACCGCTTGTGTTCTGGGGCTGTGTCCATGCGGCTTGCTTACTCAAGTGGCCACCTTGGCTACAGGAATCCAACTGTGTCAGATCTGCAAGCTGGCAAATATATTTCACCAGCCATCAACCTTCACCACAATAAGTTCAACTTTTCTCATTTAGTCAATTATGTTGTTGAATAGACTAATCTTCCGCCTCCACAAATTACAGCAAGGTCATGCAGTGCTGTATATAGTCTGTCTGATGTGATCACAGCATAAAAGCTTACTTAAACCAGTAAAAATAAAAAGCACAACGGTGTTGCCAAGATAAAATCACCAACCTTTTATTGGAAATACAAAAACATCACTGACTAAGCACTTTCACCCTGGAAGGGCATCTTCAGAGTCAGTCTGTCCATTTTAAAAAATCTTTATATACTTTTAGTAATCATTATAGTAATCAAAACCAATTAAACATAATGAGTCACTACTTTTAATGATCTTATGGTATGTCAATAAACCTTGTAGTTACCCAATTCAAGCATTTTCTAATGTAAACTACAAAAATCAATTCTCACTAATAATATACAATAATACAAAAAATAAATGGTTGTATACAAACTTAAATTCATTGAAAAACTTTGAAATATGAACTCTGTATTAGTCAAAAACTATAAAATTGTACCAAATTGTAAATGGTCATTATCATACCTACAATTATATAAATAATATAAAATATATGTAAAATAAATAATTACATAAATGTTAGGTTGTTGTTCATATATTGTTCAAAGTGTATACAAGCTGCCTTGTGCTTTAATATGCAAGCCAGGGATAAGGCTTCATTGATGCCAGGGGCTTTATTGGCATCTAATCGAATCTGCCAAAGGCATTCCTTAACCTCAAGGATAGTTTTGTAATCTCCTCCAAACTCTTTTGTCCAAGCCTATCTATAACAAAAAACAAAATTTTTTTAAAATTGGAACAGTTGTTCGTATGATTGTATAATGAATTAGTAGGTTTCTTGTTTTTGATGTCCCTATAATGTTCTAGAATTCTGCATCTCAGCTTTCTAGTCGTCATACCTATATAAAATGCTGGACAAGAAAGACAGGTGGCTACATAGATTAACATATTGGTGTTGCAGTTGCAATAACCTGGACTCTTTAATGTCCATTTGTAGTTACCCACAGAAACATAGGGGCCATCGTTTATGTATTTTCATGCTTTGCAACTGCCATCTTAGCAGGTCTTTGACCAAAATTTTTCGATGTACTCTCTAGACACTCCTTAATGTTTATTCCCCTACTGTTAATAAAAAGGGGGGTTTTACCCAGCGTGTCATGTAATTCTGTGGGGATAGTATATTCCCAAGTCTTCTGGATGATATTTCTAACCTCCATAGCTAGTGAATTATGCTGTAGAACTTAAACCACAGTTGTGTGTGTGTGTGTGTGTGTGTGTGTGTGTGTGTGTGTGTGTGTGTGTGTGTGTGTGTACATAATGCTTCTTTCCTGATGCCCGTACTTGTGGTTTTACAGATGCAGTTTGTTTTAGGGATTTTAGTCTGTGTTTTACCAGGGTCCCGGGAGTAGAGAACTATCTCAGCTGACCATCCTGTAAGCGCTGCATTTCTGTTTTTAATTTTACTCTTATCTTTTTAGGGCGCAGTTATGATTTGAGGTCCTAACGTTTTTTGTTTTTTTTTTTGTTTGCTTTTTTAAGCTTGGCTATTCATCCATGTCTATTAACTGTCCATAGTTTCACAGAATGTTCTTCTTTTTACCTTGGATTATGACTGTTCTGGCTTTCTGATAAATCAATGACCATTGCAGTCATATAATGAAAGACTTTTTTTCTAACTTTGAGAGTACCATTTGGAATCTGTCCCTGCCTTTATTTGTGGATTTGTCGTAATTCTTGTGTTAAGAGGTTGAGTGGGATGGTTAAAGTGGCAGTTAGAGAGGCTGTCTAGTTTAAGAGAAAGGTGGATTTAGCGAATGAAGGGGTGAAAATGGAGACACAAGTTGTCTTGCAAAGTCCCTTGTTATCCAGTAACACCATTTTGAATTTCACCTATAAAGCCTGACTTCTAAGTGCCATAAATGTGAGTGCCCAGTGCATTTCAGTGTGACCCAAGTCGCATTAACACCAACACACACCCTCACTTCTATACATGCACACACATTTCGTGAAATAAAGCAGATCTTCTCTGATGACCATCTGCAGTCTGTGGACAAATCTTAACAGAATATTGAGTCCTAATGAAGGACAATTGAGATGTATGCAAGTTCTGGGTTGGTAGGTGAATAAAGAGAGGGGGTGATCAAAAAGTGTTTAAATGTATCTGTTAAATGCATTGCATGTCTCTTAACCATCCAGATTTTTGCCTCATTTTAGTTTGTTGAAGTCACTAAATAAAGACAGATATTTGCGTTTCAGTCTTCATATCTTTTAAAAAATGCGTGCAAACACAAACTTTGTTGTTCCAGTGAGCTTTTAAGTTTATAAGAAAAATTTGTTCCTATTTGGGCTTTTGTTTTCCCATTATCTCAGGCTTTGTACAGAATTTCTATGTTAAGATGTTGAGAGGTAAGATTTGTCCGATACTATCAGATGGTCAGCTGCGTTCTCACACCATTTTTTTTAATTTGTATACTACTTCTATTGAGCTGCTCCATTTGATCTTTAGTTATATGCAGTGTTGCTTTCTAAGTGCCTTGGTCTGTTTACTGTGGACCCATCTGCAAAGATTGCCCTTCTAGATAATTACTGGCAAGTTGTTTAGTTATTTTTACATAACATCTGCAAATACTGAGATTAGGGTTGCCAGCCACCCCTCTGTTTTTCTGGACTATCTAGAAATCAGATTGATTCTCTGGTAGTCCGGAAAACACTGTACAAACTTCCTTATTCTGTTTCAGAAAATGAAACAGACTATCAGAGTTTGTTAAATCGGCTGATTTACTATGCTTTTTTACAGAAAAGCATAGTAAATTGACCGAAAGCAGGCATCAGGAACAGAAAAGAGGGTGTTCCCCCATCAAGTGATGCCATAGTGATGTCACAATAGGTGGGCCGGGGCAGAGTGCAGGAATAGGCGGCGTTACAGGTGATGTGAGGGGTGTGGCCTTACTCCAGTTTTAGCCACAAGGAAAGGTAGCAACCCTAGATCAGAGGCGAAAATTAAAGTGGTTGGTTTCTCTCTGATTATTTCTGATTGGGCAGAGGAGCCAGGCAGGGGTGTCCTCTTTCCCCATTATTATTTGCATTACTTTTAGAACCATTGGCAAAGAAAATATGGGACTCAAAAATTCAAGGATATAATTGGTATGGTAATCAAGAAAAACTGGCTTTATTTGCAGATGATACTATTTTGTACGTGACAAAGCTAGAAAAAGACATTACAGTGTTGTGGAACATTTTGAGACCATTTCAGATCTTTTCAGGATACAAAATTAATGATACTAAAACAAAGGCAATAGCAGTAAGTTATGTACTCGCACATGAACTCGTTCAGGAATACCCATATTTATGGGGACATGATAAAACATCTAAGGATATGTGGGAAGAGACTAAAGATTCAAAAACTGATAAAATGGAAGCGGCGTTATATGGCTATAGATAGTAAGATGCAAGCCGTTAAAATGGTTTTTAGTCCCTGTAGTCTTATACACAAAAAAACACACCAGAAGATTACTGGAACACCAAAAACGTATAGGAACAATTCCTATAGTAAAGCCAATGCACAGACTAGAGTTAACTGAAACTTTAATATATGAATCAAAAAACATTCAGTGACGTCCTTGTTAAGCGCTTTCATCCACAAAAGGTGGACTTCATCAGAACACGATAACATAATACTGCCTGATATTTAAAATAATTTTGGCGCCAAACACAATACTCCATCACTGATTTAAAGTGACTGATGCTATATAGGTAAAATGTATTATAATTATGACTTCAAGCGTTTTTACATAATAAAATATAAATAAATTAATTGTCATACATACCATGCACAGTCAAAAAATTAATATTTATATAAAACAAAATATATATATATATATATGTGTGTGTGTGTGTGTATACTACAAAACTTCATGAACCTATCAGTTAGTTAACACATTTGAAAAACATTTAAAACAGCATTAGGGTTGATATATGTGTTAGTGTTTGTATATTTAATATATCTTAAACACAGGTCAGGTATATTTTTATCAACCAGAAAAGAAGTTGTGGGTAGCGATCACTAAAGAGTAGAAGGACTTTATCGGGGAGGGGGAGGTGGACAGTAAGAGTCAGGTGGGATAAGCTGATCCTTCTAGTAGAACAGGGCAGATTGAGATTACCCAATTTGAATGGGGTATTTCAGGTTGTTTAGAGCAACACAGTTAAGACTCCTATACATAGCACAAGCAGAAAACTATAATTCAAATTGGAAAGGGATGATGAGTAAACACTGGGGAATCTCAAGAAATAAGGAGAGACGTGGATTTTGGATGCATGCCTTTAAGGAGAATAACAATAATCATGCAGAATATTAATTTCATAAAGCAACAAAAAGTATTCTAAGACCTAAACCAGCACGGGAGTGGAGAGAGGAGATTCTGCTGATAAGGATGACTGCAATTAGGGATACAGATCATAGGCCAGAGGGGGGGACGGAAGTTATTATAGAAAACTGGCAAAGGAACCAAGGTATCGGGAGCAAATAACTAGAGAGGGAAAGATGATAGACTGGGAAGACGCCAAGAACTTATTTGGCCTGCAGGTTAGAGATTGCCTTCCCTATCAGACTGATATCAGAGTATAGGCAAAGAGAAAGAAATAGGGGGGTCCTAAGCAAAAGACCAACAATAGCAGATTTTTTAATAGAATCTAGAACAGAAGCTGCCATTAAAAAAGGAATAATCAGTAGAGCATATAAAATATTGCATGATAACTATTAGAATCTATCAGAGGAGGTTAGAAAGGATTGGGAAGAAAGACTGGATAAACAATTCACAAATAAACAATGGGAAGATGGATGGATGCCTCCCAAATATGCAACAAAATCTACAAGATTTAGGATTTTTACCTGGGGATGTTTACATAGATATTTTTATACCACAAGTAGACTCCAGAGAATTTTTCTTCAGGCAGACAGCAAATGTTGGCGGTGTGATGGGGAAGAAAGAGTAAATTGGGAACATATTTTCTGGGAGTGCGGTGAATTGGTGGACTTTAAGGATTCCATATCTGATGCACTGTCGGAGATGCTGGGTGGGCAGATGGGTCGGATAAGGGAGATGATTTTTCTTAGCTATGACACAGAATCGGAATTGCCTAGGCATGATAAGGCCTTGCTGTGTTTAATAATGGTGGCTGCCGAAAAAGCAATTACTAGTAAATGGAAATCCAAATCTAAACCTACTGTACCGGAAGTAGTGAATATAGTAACAGAGATAAAATAACTGGAATTGAGATCTTTAAAAAAGGGTAGGAGCAAACTACTTAGGGAAAAATGGGAACTGTGGGAACAATACATAAAAGGGAGTAATGACGTTTTAAAAGGTGGCAGGACTTAAATGAGCTATGTAATGTTTGACTGAAAAAGACTGGGTAGATTATAAGTGATGCATAATGTTTGCAACTGGGAGTGTGTCCGTATGGATTGTGATGTAAAATGCTTGCAACTAGGATTGTGTCGGTGTGGTTTGTTTTCATTTGTATAAATGTAGGATTGCCTACGTTAGTAACTGCTGGTTTAATAAAGATGTTTTTTGTTTATTAAATTTCTGCCTTTTTTTCTTTTTTTTAATTTATGTAATGTTGCTTAGGTTATATATATGACTCATACCAGTATATGTGAAGTGAAATGCTATGTTAATTATAGTGTGATTCATTTTATATGAATATAAATATGCCTGTGTCACAAGTGATAATTCAATAAAGGTGTTGGGGGGGGGGGACGTTTTCCTGAACTTTTCTCATCTGACTCAGGCTTCAGACAGAGATATACTCAGAATTATAAGCCCTTATGGCTTCTATGATCCCATTGATAACACTTGTCAGGTTCCACGTGAGAAAGTTCATTGGTTCCTAAAAAACATGTGGACCCAGCATCATCACCTCCTTAGATTTTCAAATCCATGTGCTGGAATTTGTAAAGCTAGAACTGAAGTGGTGGAGGGGTCAGATGACTCTCAATCCAGGACTCCCTTTCTCTTCCAACCCCATAACAATCAGTCTTAACAGACTCCTCAGATTTCGCTTGGGGTACAGTTTCTATAGAAGTAAATGTGCAAGATCTGTGAAACAATTAGGACAGACCAAAGCACATAAATGGCATAGAAATGTTGTTTGTGATTCACGTTGAAAAAGTCGTACATCATCTTTGGCAATCAGGACCTCTTAAACAAACAAGGGGTAACAAGTTATACCACCTATACTGCCTGGCACTGCTGGCTTGGGAGTTAGCTCTTTAACACAGCTTAACTTATTCAGGCCCTTTGTATACCATCGTAGACAGACTTGGCGGATCCTGGACAGACCTTCACAAGTAGTGGAAACTCAGTACAGAGGTATTCCAGGAATTGATCAAGATGTGGGGAACACTTCAAGTAGATTTGTTCACCTCCTTTCAAAAGAGATAGAAATTCTATCAAAGAAATCCTTGCAAACAAGACTAAAGAGCAGATGTTGTCTCGTTCCTCTAGTCTGGGGTGTTCATATGTGCTCATCCACTGATTTCCAAGGTACTTCTGAAGATTCAGAAAAAATTACCAAAAATGATTGGGGTGACTTTCTTTTGGTCCAGGCAAAATTTGCTCTCCCTACTTATAGAATTGTCCAAGGGCAATTACCAAAAACTTCCTCAAAGAATGGATCTACTGACACAAGGCAAAGCGGAATTTAATAAACCTCAAGATTAAGCAACTGCAACTGACTACCTGGAAGATTCAGTTTTGATACCTTTTGAGAACCTTTTTCAAGAGGAGGCAAGAAAGCTTGATAGTAGAAAGTCAACTGTTGGCAAATGGAAAAGATTTTCTAGTTGTTGCCAGCATAGAGTTTAAACCCATGGTGCTTAAATATCTGTGTGAATTACTATCAACTGGCATTTAGCAGTCATTTCAACTTGCCTGCTCATGAATCCTCCTCTTTCTTTGTTGTCAAACAGTTTATACAACAGGTGTTACATATGAAACCTCCTTGCAAACAAATACTTTCATCCTGGCATCTTGCTTTTTTATTGGAGAAATTGACTTTGTCACCTTTTGAATCTGTGTCTTTAGCTGAGTAACTGGAAAAGTATTTTAATTATTGCTCTGACCAACGGCAAGCCGAGCATTTGAGTTGTAAGCTCTCATGGTGGAGGAGCCCTGTCTGGTTTTCCATATAAATAGGATCACTTTGCAGACTAACCCCCCCCCCCCCATTCATACCCCGGATTTTCTCAGAGTTCACTTTGAATCAAGCCATGTCTTCCAGGTTTTAATCCAGAGCCAGAAAATAAGAGAGAACAGATTCTTCTTACTTTGGATGCACACAATCAACTCTGGTGTTACCTCGACAGAACCAAGTCCTTCAGGAAATCTTGTCAGCTATTTATCTCCTATACAGGAACTAAAAAAGGTCAGGCTATGTCTAAACAGACTTTAAAACACAAGTGGAAGGGCCAAGGAAACAAACTGCTGCAGGTAAAATCCAGAAGAACTTTAGTCTAGAAGCATTTTGGTATAAAAACTTGTTTAAAACTATAAAAGATTAGTGCTTTCATTCACAAAAATACATAAACTTCATCAGATGAACATTGCTGGAAGTACACAGAATTTGTAACTTTTGTGTTCAATCACATGACTGCCAATCCCCCAGGAAATGAGGCATCATCTTAAAGGAGCTACCACAAAGAAATTCAAAGTGTGTAGCACTGAATCAATTCAGTTGACAACGTTTGCAAACAAGAAATATATATAATAAAATACGCGTGTGTGTGTGTGTGTGTGTGTGTGTGTGTGTGTGTGTGTGTGTGTGTGTGTGTGTGTGTGTGTATGTATGTATATATATATATATATATATATATATATATATATATATATATATATATAATGTGTGTGTATGAACACTTTATAAGCTCGAAATACTGAAATCTTGAATTTCGGTATCTCGAGTTCATAAACTGTAAGGATCGGAAGATCGCAACCCCAGAAGCACAAAATTCAAAATCTCGAATGCGGGAGATTTTGAATAAGCAGTTCTGGTGTTTCTCTGTGTTCGTGGATTCAGGTAAGTGTTTATGTTTAAGGGTGTTGGGTAGGGGCTGTAGTTTTATGTTAGTGTGTGTTGTTACTGTGATGTGTGTGTGCAAGAGGAATGTAGTTTTTGTGGTGGTGGTTTGTGTCTGTGTGTATGTAGTGCAACCTTGGAGTTAGAATATTTAAGTAGGGGGGGTGTGGGGGTGCAGGGGGGCTTGCCCCCCCGCATATAATAAGGGTAGGTGTGTGTGCGTATTTAGTTTTGTGCGTGTGTGTTGCAATGGTGTTTGAAAGTGTTGGGAGTTTGAATTTCGCGGTTTTGCGGTTTTTGGGGCTTAGGGCTTCGTGATTGTGTAGTTTTGGGTATTTGGATTTTCTACTTTATGGGCTTGAGATTCTGTAATTCGAGATGTAAGTGAATCCATATATATATATATATATATATATATATATATATATATATATATATATATATAATTGTATAAAATGCATTCCCTATAAAATCAGAAAAATGAAGACAAAATTATGTAAAAATATATAAAATATAAACCCTGTATTTAGGGCTCATTTTTCCAGTGCAACTTGAGCAAACATTCTATTGAAACATGTTCATTGAGTCCAGGCCTGTTATTGGCATTTAAATGCAGCTGCCAATATAGTTCATGTTTTTCCAGTAATAGGGTCCATGGACTTTCATTACTGTTGGAAGGCATTTGTTCCAAAATACAAAATTTGAACATGTGGTGTGGGTAACATATTTTGTATTTTTGTAGAGGGCGTTAATCTCGTTTTTTCATTCTGATTTCATACAAATGTTCATATATTCTGCTCCCTCAGTCTCCTCTCCATTTTTCCTATGTAAAAACAGGGGCAGAACATACACAGTGCACAATATGCCACCTTTGCTATACAACAATTTAATCTGTTTCTTATAGCAACCACCTGGTTGTTCAAAGCATTTTCATGGCACACCAGAATATTGGGACAGTAGAGGGAAAAAACACATTTTTTCATTCCCATAAACTCAGAATTTTATTTATGTTGATGTTTGAACCAACTGTATTCTAATATTGTTTCCAAATTCCTGCCCCTTTTGAGCACCACTCGTGGACCCGGCCCCACATAATCACGAATGGTATCCACTTGTAGGAGAAGACACCAATTCTTTTCTAGAATTGATTTAATGGAGAGACCTTCAGTAGAATATATTGTAATAAAAGAATTCCTAAAGGTCTCTGTGTATGTATTTGTGGTCTCAGCCATAGGTGGCATTGATGTAGTATTCCCACCATCTAGGACTTCTTGACTTCCGTTGTTGGTCACACAAGGTCCTCCCATAATTGGTATAAAATGATGAGATTCACGTTTATTAATCACCTCTGGCATCAAGTTATCTACAAATTTTGTAGGATAGCCACAATTTAAAAACATGTTTTTCAGCAATATGCACTCATCCCAAAAGGTAGTATCTTCTATAGTCATTTCGACTGCCCTCACAAACTGGCCCTTGACCACTGCCCTTTTCTGTGTTATAGGGTGCAAACTGTCAAAATGGAGCTGTCAAAATGGAGAAAACTGTTTGAATACATGGGTTTCCTATAAATTTTGGAGGTGAATTATCAGATCTGATGTTGTAAATCTTTATTCATTCCTTACTGATAGGACTTCGGTTCCGTCCTCGGAACTGACACGGCTGTTTCCAAGCTCATGCCAGACAAAAACTCTCAGCTAAGACCTACCCATAATGCCCTCTGGTAGTCTCTCCTGATCTCGTTTGCCGCGTTCCTTGTCAGATGTGCCAAGCCTTCTCTCTCAAAGCTTGGTGTAGAGTTTTGTGTAAATTTCTATAAATACCTTACCTTTTAGTCAGTTTTTCACTCATTTCCTTTTCTCGTCTATAGACTCCTCTATTTGTTCTTTCCCTACCCTCTACCTTTGGTAGTTACTTTTATACCATCGTTGGTACTGTCCCTCTTTCCTACCTTTAGTAGGCCCTCTTTCCTACCACTTGTGGTACTTCTAAGTACCATTGTTGGTACTCTTCTCCCTTTCCATGTAGATAAAAAAAAAAAACTTTTCTCTCTAACTCTGCTGATGTTGTTTACCTTGTCGCTAGATCAGTGTTGTGCGTGTCATTATATCTGATAAAGCTAAATTGGGGTTTAAGCAGTGCGATAGGTGCGGGCATAAGATGCCCAACTCAGACAGTCACGCTCAGTGAATTTATGGTTTGGGCATTGACCACATAAATGCTTCGTGATATCTGCTCCAGCTTCAGTAATCGTACTTTAGCTGAGCACAAAAACAAATTGATATTGAAGGGTTTGATGAAAACTCCTTTTTCGGAGGCTCTCTCTGGAATGGAGGTCTCACCACTTCCTAAGACTGAAAAAGACAAAGAGAAATGGCATCACTCTGTTCCTACATCTCCGGCCATTTCGGAAACGAGTCGACACAGAGCTTCTTTGGCGCCTTCGGTGCAGACAACCTCGGCACCAGGCTCTATGTCTTCTCCCTCGGTGCCACCTCTAATTTTGACCTCTATTATGGTACCAGCTTCGGCACCATTGTCCTCTGTGCCGTCCTTGGTCTTGACAATGGCTTTGACTACTATCCCCAGTCACTGTGCCGATAGCTTTTACGGCTCCACAGACTATGACCCCATCGGATCCAAAGGTTGAACGTCTTCCCAGAACAAGAAGTTCTCCAACTTGCGACCCTTTTTCGGGGCACCAATTTAGCCCCTTTCTTGAAAGACCTGACTCTCCTTCAGCAGCCTCCTACAGATTCACCAGGAGCCTTTTACAACAAGATGTAGTGCGGGTTGTGGACCAGCTTCTGGCAGTTAGAGGATTGCCCACCCCTGCTAGGTCTTCCGTCCCCTTTGGAATGAACCTTTCATGGTATACTCGCCAGTATATCCTCCTCTGGCCTCTTCCCAGGCCCCGGAGACCTTGGTACCAATGACCACCCCGGTGCATACTGTCTCGGCTCTGACTGCAGAGGTTCACCTGTCGGCACTGATTACTCTTGGCGTAACTGCTTCATTGGAACCGGTACACTCTCGGAGCAGTGATTGGGCTGTCAGCACAGTGGTTCCTAGTTTGGCGCCTGTTTTTTCACTGGCACCGTCTGTGGCCACGGCTCCACTGACAGCTACCATTCCTCTTGGAGCTCCTCATCTGGAGGCGGGCTCCTCGGGGCATGGTGTGACCCCGGTTCCGAGGTTGTCCATCTCTGTTCCGGGCTCTCATCCCTCCTTGGGCGGGCCTGTTTGCCATGTAATAGAGAGGGTCCTTGCCTTAACAGGCTCGCAGTCAGCACCTGTTGCATCGACACCAGGACCCCCCTCTAGCATGCAGCTGTCCCAACCCCCTACTCTAGGATCCCAAGCACGGGAGCCGCAAGACCTTCCCTTGAAGGGAACCCTTTGCCTGGAGTTCTCCTCAGAAGATCCCACTGGGGAGCCACCCCAGAATAAATGGTTTAAGAGGAAGCACCTTGATTCCCCTGAGGAATCTATCACTGAGGACACTGATTGTGATGAGGGAGAAGGGTCCCCATGGTCTCCCCCAGAAGACGTCTCATTTGGAGGCATTCTTGAGATCCTCAAGCAGAGGGGAGATTGGAAGTCCTCTAACCTTCTTTGGAGGAATCTGTGTTCTTGCAGGCCTTCTGTGCTTGACCATCTACTTCCTGGGTGACCTCACCTGCAGATGAGTTGTAAAACTGATCGTGCAGTATGCCTGGAAGGCCCCAGACAACATAGAATCTGTTCCCCCGAGGCCAGACAAAGTTTTATCCACCCTTGAAGACCAGCCCAGTTGGTCCAAGCAGTTGTTAGTTGATTCCATGGTTGTGGCAGTGACCACCAAGAGGGAACTGGCAGAAGATAGTTCCACTGTTCATCCCCTGAACAAGAAGTCTTGGGCTAAGGACAGACTGGGGAAATGGACCTATGCTTCAGTGACCTTTGCCATTCGATCACTGAACTTATCTGGCACACTTCACTAGCCTCCAAAGAGACCTAATTTCTGAAATGTGTACCTCTTTGGTAGGGGTACTGCCTGATGAGGTGTGTGACACTGTCGCCTCACAGCTAGCTACCCTGGAATCTGTCTCGAACTCCTCGATGCACTTGATATCTCACACCACCGAGGGGGCAGCTCGAGCAGCCGCATCAGGCATAGTCATGAGACTGCATGCTTGGATGCATTTGTGTGATTGCGCAGACCCCTTTAAGTCTTCCTTCATCAACGCGCCTGTTGACGAATCTACCCTCTTTGGTCCCAAAGTAAGAGACACATTATCACGAAGTGAGAAAGATGGAAAGACCTTGACGGAAAGTCTAAATCTCAAAATGCACTCACTCAAGGCACTCCTTAAAATGGAGAACATCGATGTCTGTGCAGTGACTGAGACCTGGTTCAAGGCTCCAAAGAGCACCCCTGCACAACCAGGCTATAACTCATACCACACTTTTCGGCCATGTAACCTGGACCGGAACACCAAAGGCGGAGGTGTGTCCATATTCATTAAGGATATCCACACCTCCAGGCTAGTTGCTCAGCATAATGCAGCCGAGGTTATCCAAGTGCAACTAACTCTGGGCAAAACTGCAATCCAAATTGTAGCTTGCTACAGATCACCCATCATGTCCCAGGATTCCCACTCCTCTTTTCTTGATGTACTGGAAAATATTAAAAATATTAGGGCTCAACCAAACACCCTAATAATGGGCGATGTCAACTACCCCACCATTAACTGGGAAAACTACTCATTTACCAACTCCTTCGCTCAACGCTTTCTGGAATTCATAAACTCCAATGCCCTGGATCAACTTATCCACACCCCCCACCAGGGGCAACAATATCCTAGATCTAGTCATTACCAACATGAGTGATCATTATTCCACACCTGAAGTCAACGCCTCATTGGTCCGATCCGACCATTAGCTAATTACCCTAGATATCCACATCCTGCCCCCCCCCCCCCCCGTTAAGGAAACAATGGTAAAAAATTTCTCCAAAGCCAACTTCATGCTTCTTAAGACAGAAGTGAACTTCATGACACCCATGCAGATGGACAATACAGTTATGACTACTGAATTCTACACAATTGCACTTTATAAGCACTTACATGAGTGCATGGATCGTGCTATCCCAAACCGAACCAAGACACTATCCTCCAAAAAAAGGAAGCCAATCTGGTGGTCCCCTGCCATAAACAAACTGTACAACAGAAGGAAGAAACTGTTGCAAAAAAGAGTAAAATCCCACGAGTGGAGGAGCTCCCTGGTCAGCCTCAGTAAGAAGCTGCGATCCCTGATAAAATCCTCCAAAGCTAGTTACGCAAACTAAATCGCCACTGATTCTAAAGACAACCACAAAGCATTCTATAGCTATGTCAAGAATCTCAGTGGCAACACTCAGATCTGCTCTGAGTTACAGCACAATGGCACTAAATGTACGGACCCAGCTGATATTGCCAACATCCTGGCAGATTGGTTCAGTGCTAACTTTACCCCCCCCCCCCTCACCCCCTCAAGAGCCCATCTCTGTATCGGAAGAATGCAAAGTTCCTGTAATCACGGCTGCACAGGTAAAAAAAACACACTCTCCAAAGCCAAGAACACAGCATCCGTGGGACCAGACAACATCCCAGGCTGCGTTCTACACGATCTGTAGAATGAACTGGCACCCCACCTAAGTACCATGTTCAGTCATAGCCTCACCTCAGGCTTTGTGCCTGCTGAATGGCACACAGCAGCGGTTATCCCACTCCACAAGTGGGGAGCCACCACGGATCCTGGGAGCTACCACCCCATTAGCCTGAGGAGCCTGGTCTGCAAGGCCATGGAATGTATCATCATGGAACTTATAAACAAAGACATTGGTAATCTACAAACTTTGGACCCCACCCAGTTCAGGTCTGTAAAAGGCAGATCATGTCTCCTAAACCTGATAGACTTCTTTGAAGCAGTCACCAAAGCCATAGACAACGGTAAGGCGGTTCACACAGCCTATCTAGATCTTGCCAAGGCTTTTTATACCATCCCCCACTCTGGAATTATAGATAAACTCACTAAACTATGTATAAATCCCTATGTCACAAGATGGGTTGCCAACTGGCTTACTGACAGAACCCACATTGTGGAAGTAGCAGACTCCAAATCCGACTTCAGACCAGTGACAAGTAGTCCTGGGTCGTCTCCTGTTTGGTATCTACTTCTCTGAAGTACAGGCTAACACAGAAGGTCTTTGGCTAATGAAGTTCGCAGATGACTGCAAACTAGGAGCCATAATCGAAACTCCTAACGATGTGGACATCCTACAAAAGTGCTTCACTGAGACAGATGCCTGATGTCAAAGCCATGGCCTCAAGCTCAGTGCCAAAAAGTGCATTGTCATCCCCTTTGGTAAAAACTCTGTACTCATGAACTACAACATAGGCGGTAGTATATGTAACACCGAAAGTGTGATAAGAGACCTTGGGAGACACAAATCTTGCAAGAAAGAAATGCTTTGGTGGATGAAGCCAGAATCAAATCTTTGATGTCGACCATTCTGCCTTCCCCAGCCCAGGGCCACGGTGACCGGGGACAGTTCCCTGCTAGGGGGGGGGTGCATTTCCAGGGAAAGACAGTCCAAGGCACCTGGTCCCACTTGGAGGCCAATTTGCACATAAATGTCCTGGATTTGAGGGCAGTTCTCATAGCATTGCAAGCATTCCATACATCCCTCCCTTATGGGACCATTGCAATTAAATCGGACAACATGTCAGTTGTCTGATATATAAACAAACAAGGCAGAACCAGGTCTTACCCTGTTTGTCAGGAAGCCATGAGAATTTGGCACTGGGCGATAGCTTCCAACCACTTTCTTATAGCAATGCACATTCCCGGGAGTTCCAACCTTATTGCGGACAACCTGAGTAGGAACATCCTGATGCCTCACGAGTGGTCCCTCAGTCCTATAATAGATGGTCAGATCTTCCGCCATTGGGGCAGGCCTTGCTGCAACCTGTTTGCTTCCCCAACAACAAATGCAGAAGCTACTTTGGCCTGATCCCCCCCCCTTCAGGGGGAGTCACCAAGAGATGCTGTGATGCACGATTGGCCCTTGGGTCTGCTGTATGCCTTTCCCCCTTTACCCCTCATCCCAAAAGTCCTCCAGAAAGCTCGGTTGAGAAGCAAAGTGATCCCAATTGCCCCTTATTGGCCCTGTTAAGTCTGGTTCCCTTTCCTATGGCCTCATGTGATTTACAGTCCTTGGATTCTGGACCAATCCCAAAGTCTGCTCTCTCACCCTCCGGGATTGATTCACCCCAGTCTCCTCAGCCTCAAGCTCGCAACTTGGTTTCTCCACTTCCGATGATTGCCATGCTACCTGATATTTCATCTCCTATCCGTGAGATTCTTCTGGCTTCACACAAACCTTCCACCAGGAAAATTTATTCTAGTAAGTGGGCTAGGTCCTCTAGATAGGCCAAAGATCATGACATAGACCCTTTCTCTATGCCTGTTCAGAAGATTCTACAATACCTGACTACGCTTCTACATGCAAGAGCTTCAGCATCAATTAATGTACATTTAGCATTAAGCTATCGCAAATTTTCACAATGGCTTTGATATTTCTTCTGTATCGCACCATCTGTGTAAAACCTTCTTGAAAGAAGTGTTGCATGTTAAACCCCCTGTCAAGCCCCCCCCCATAGAGCCTTGGGACTTGACTTTGGTGCTTCGGTCGGTAACAAGCCCTCCTTTCGAACCTTCTAATTCATGTGATATAAATTTTTTGTCTTGGAAGACTATACTTCTAGTAGCCCTTACCACAGCGAGAAGAGTATCTGAGTTACAGGCCTTGAGTGTCAAGAGACCTTACTCGATTTTCCACAGGGAAAGAGTGTCCTTATGTACTGACCCTTCCTTCTTGCCCAAGGTCATTTCTGGGTTTTTCATTTACCCAGTCTATTGATCTGCCGGTTTTCTTCCCTCAACCTTCAAATAGAGGGGAATATCTTTTGCATACCCTTGATGTTCATAGGCAAATTCATTTTTACTTGGACAGAACTAAATCTTTCAGGAAAAACAGATCAATTGTTTGTGGCCTTTGCGGGACCCAGAATGGGTAAACCTGTCTCCAAAGTGACTCTATCTTCCTGGCTTAGAAACATCATTACCTTTATATATCATCAGAATAAACTGTCTTTACCTTCCAGAGTAAAGGCTCATTCCACTAGATAGATGGCTACTTCTGTGGCCTTTCATTCCAGAGCCTCCATGGATGATATTTGCGCAGTAGCCACTTGGGCAATATCTCATACCTTTATCACTCATTACAAATTGGATTTGGCCTCCAGGGGACGAGCATCTTTTGGTTCTATGGTGCTCCGGAATATCCTTCCTTAGGGCCACCCAGGATTCAAGTAGCTGGGGACTCGGTCCTATCAGTAAGGAATGAATAAAGATTTACAACGTCAGATAAAGAAGTTGTCTTACCATAATGTTCCATCTGTGTTGTAGATTTTTATTCATTCATTACTTCCCACCCTCCTTTCCCCCCTGCCTGGACTCCTGGTGGATTTTAAGATTTCCTAGTTAAGGTATTTGCTCAGACAGAGCCTCCTACTGTTTCTTTTATTATTTCTATAATATGAGGGCGGGCAAACTCAATCTGAAGAGGCTATGAGAGGAGTATTATGGGTAGGTCTTAGCTGAGAGTTTTTGGCTGGAGTGAGCTTGGAAACGCTATGTCGGTTCTGAGGATGGAACCGAAGTCCTATCACTAATGAATGAATAAAGATCTACAACACAGATAGAATGTTTTGGTAAGACATAACTTATTTTTTGCATTGTCCTTGGGCAACCATATATCCAGGTAAGCTATCTTCACATCATTACTGTCGTAGGTGAATGCAAGAAACTCTGCTATTTGATTAACATATGCCAAAAAATGGGGGATGTCATGAGCTTCACCATCCCACAGGATGAAAAGATCATCCAAAAAGCATGTTTAGAATCTACATGATGCAAAAAAGGGAAGTTAAATAAGTACTTCTTCTCCCATTATTTTATTTATTTTTATTTATTTGTTGTAGTTGGTTTACCAGGATAGTCCATTGGGCCATAATGAATCCGTTTTCAATGGAGTCCTGGGGAGAAAAGCTCCAAAAAATACATTTTTCGTACTTACGAACATACATTCTTAGATACAAACAAAGTTTAACAATAGGTACAACAGGTAAAAAATAAAGCAATATCAAGTAGTACAGCAAGTGTACATTTAAAATACATTGCAGAAAAATGAATTAACTATTTAGCATGAACTTATCCATTTATGCAGAGTAGTTAAGAGAACAGGTTACTAGAATGGAAGAGGAGGTACAATGACCTGATGAAGTGGGGGAAGAGGAAGGATATGGAGTCTAATAATTTCTATGGACTTGTCTGGTTGATTTAAAGATGTGAGCAGAGCATGAAGGGATGAGAGTAGGTGAAGAGTAGGTTATGTAGGGTGGGAGCAGGATCATTCCCAATGTGATGTCAGGTGTGTATGAAGGGATTTTTTGAAAGCAGCGTGATTAGAGGTGGTGCGGATGAGTGGTGGAAGGGAGTTCCAGAGGCGAGCTAGGTTGAAGGATAGAAGGTTTTTGCCTGGGGGATGAGTAGGTTTATGTACTTTGAGTAGGTTTTGATTGTTTGATCTTAATACTCTATTGGGTAGGTGCATATTAAAAGCAGAAGATAGGGAAGGACAGAGGGAGGGATTAAGAATAAGCTTGTGGGCTAGAGTTAGTTGTGTGTAAGTTAGTTGATTAGGAAGCTCTAGCCATTTTAGTTTCTGGAGGGAAAAACAGTGGTGGGTGGAAGACTTGTGGCTAGTGGCGAATTTTGCAATTTTATTGTAGCAAGAGGAAAGTTGTTTTTTGAGAGAGGATTGAAGATTAGTTAGGAGTGGGGCGCCATAGAGAAGGGAGGGGATAAGGAAGGATGTAGCGAGAGTTGTTCTAGTGGCAGAGGTAAGGTATGCATTTTGTCTATAAAGCATACCAAGTTTTTGATGGGTCTTTTTGATGTTTTTTTGTAGGTGAGAGGTAAATTTAAGTTGGTTGTCAATTTGTACCCCTAGTAGTTTGGTGTCTGACACCAATTCTAGGGGTGAGTTATTTTGGCTAGTGATTGAGAATGTATTCATATTGAGAGAAGTAGCTTTAGAAGGAGTAAAAATCATTAGTTTGGTCTTGGAGGCATTAAGAGCAAGGTGTTTTTTTAACATCCATTGCTCTGTTGTAGAGAAAGCATCCTGAGTTAGTTTTTGAAGTGTAGTGATAGAGGTGGCTGAGCAAATGATTGTTGAATCATCTGCATATTGGGTGATGTTTTTGAAAGGGAGTGATTTGTGAAAGTAATTTATAAATATGTTGAAGAGAACAGGACCGAGAATGGAGCCTTGTGGAACACCTGTGGGGGTACTAAGAAATGAGGAGGTAGTTTTTTTCCATTTTACTGCTTGATTTCGGTTGGATAGGTAACTGGAGAACCAATTCAAGGAGGAAGAAGAAAGGTCAAGTTCTGAGAGTTTAGTAATGAGCAGGCTATGTGAGATGGTATCGAAGGCTTTGGAGAGGTCTAGTAGCAATGTAGAAACAATTAGGCCAGAATCACGAGCTCTATTTACCGTTTCTAGGAAGGAGAGGAGGGCAGTCATTGTGCTGTGGTTAGGTCTGAAGCCGTGTTGTGTGGGAGTTATAAGGTGATTGTCTAGGAGATGAGGAAGGAGTTGAAGTTGAACACATTTTTCTAGGATTTTCGAAATGGGGGACAGGATGGCTATGGGACGAAAGTTAGTGACGTTGTTGTTGTTGCCCCCTTTGTGGAGAGGAATAATATATGCCTGTTTCCAAATTTGGGGAACTGCGCATTCTTTTAGGGAACGGTTGATTAGGATGCTAATGGGATATGCAAGTGTTTCAGCAGCTATACTAAGAAAGTAGGAAGGTATATTATCAGGGGCGTTGGTACAAGGTTTCAGTTTTAGAAGGAGTTTCTTTATAGTAGATGTTGGCACGGGAGAAAAAGAGAGGAGAGTGGAGTTGGGAGAGGGAGAGTTGGAGGGTGGAGGTGTTTGGGGTAAAGGTTGGGTAGCAGAAGAGGTAGAGGGGTTAGAGGATGGGAAGCAGGGAGTGGAATTTTGGAAGGATAGAGTGTGAGTGGGGGGAGTGGAATTTGGGAAGGATAGTGCGTGAGTGGGGGGGTGAGGGGTTGCTTGAGAGGGTATGGTGGAGTTGGAGAAAGAAGAGGTCAGTTTGGCAATAGAGTCAATAAAAAATGAGTTAAATTGGGTGGCCAGGTCTAGTTCAGAGGCTTTTGGGTCTGGGGTGGGAGTATCTGGAGTACTAGGGTGAAGGAGACTAGAGATCCCTTTCCAGAATTTTTGAGGGTTGTTTTTATTTTGGTTTTGGAGTGTAGAAAAATAGTTTCGTCTATCAGAAGTGATGAGTTTCTTTACTTTATTTCGAAGCATTTTATATTCGTTAAGGAGCAGATTTGTCTTAATTTTTTGGTAGCGTGCCCAGACTTTATCTCTGTCTCATAATAGCAAGAGTATGTTTGGATAGCCAGGGGGCTGACTTTGTTTTTATTCTCTTAGTCCTTAGGGGAGCTTGAGAGTCGAGTAATTTCAAGAATGTTGTATTAAAGTGTGACACTGCCATGTCTAGGGGTAATGTTTTTAGACAGTTCCAGTTAATTGCTTGTAAGGAATTTATGAAGATAGTTGGGTTGAATTTTTTGTGGTCTCGGATAGTTATATAGTTGTGGGTTTGTTGAAGGACAGTGGGTAGTCGGTTAGTGAAAATGGGTAGGTGATCACTAAGAGAGTCTGGAAGGGTGCCACTGTTGGAGAAATAGTGAGGATGGGAGACAAGGATCCAATCCAGTATACTTCCACTGGAGAGGTTTTTTGCAGGGCGAGTTACGATTAGTTGAGAGAAGTAGTATAGGTTAATATTTATGGAGTTTGTTGGAGATTGTATACAAGCCCAATTGATGTTTACATCTCCTAGGATTATGATTTCATTACTAATGTTACTAGAGATCCAGGAGAGGATAAGTTCAAGAATGGAGATATTATCCCCTGGGGATATATAAAGGGATGCTAAACATAAATATAATAAATATAATAATGATGTTGGCAAAAAGGACTCCACACACTGCACCCATGGCAACTCCTGCTTGTTGTAAGGACAAATCACTTCCAAATTTAACAAAATTATTTTTCAGTACGATCTCCACTACATTGACATTAACATTAATTTGGTCTTGTGGGATGATATTCTCCATCAGAAATTCAGAAAACCATTCCAGTTCTAAGTCATGAGGAATGACCGAATAAAAGTCCTTGCATCCACAGTGGTAAAGGTGTTTATGTCTTTGAAGGGAAGGTCATTCATTTTGTTGTAAAAATTCCCACTAATCACGGCAAACATGGCTTTTGGGTAACCAGACTTTTTAATCTAGTGTCCATAAATTTGGCCAAGGGGTGGGTGATAGAACCATGGCCATCAATAATTGGTCGCATAGGTGGTTAATTTTAGTTTTTGTGTATCTTAGGCAAGCCAAACGTGGGGGATCATAGGATGCATCACATTTAGTTATAATCATCAATTGAGATTTCAATAAGCAAGTCGTTTAGATTTGCCTTTATTCTATTGTATCCAACATTGCACTCATTCACAGGCACCTGCTTATAGGTGTCAGATGCAAAAATGGACCTCATTTTCATGTTATAGTCACACACATTCATTACGACCAATCCGCCCCCTTTGTCAGGTTGCATGGTCCTGATTTCTTTGTTGCTGCAGTATGTAGATAATTTAATCTCACTGTTTCTTCTCTAGAAAGATTGTATTTGAAAGTATGTTTTCTTACCTTGCCATCCAAATGTGCCAAGTTGCGATTATCTAACTCACAGATTTTTTCAAAACAGTTAATCACTGGGTGGATTGGGGGATTATAAGTGCTGGATATCTTTAATGGTTGCATGGCTGATCCCATATTTTGAAACACCACCATGTAATTTAATTTTCTGGAATATTCCTTCAAGATCCATGAGTGTGTTTGCAACATCCATATGCCTGTTGGGTACAAAAGTTAGACCTCGAGGAAATAAATCTCCATGACAAGCATCAGTGTTAACGGATGAAAAATTGTAGACAGTGAAATCACCAGTAGAGTTCGTCACGGTGGTGCATGGGGGTAGCATACCTGTAGTAATGTCAGGGACTGAACTTAATTCCACTTCTTATAATTCCATTGCCCATTCTGTCTCCTGGTTCCTCCTCTCCAGTTTTGTTGGGTTGTATTTGAGTTCTGTCTGGGGAGATTCCTGTTGCTCCATTGATTGTTCTGGGTGGAGTATCAGTTCCTGATCCTTTCTGACCTCCAGAGAACTGGAGTGGTCCGATGTTTTTTCCTCCTTCAACAAATTATCCATCAAATCTTGTCTCGGGTCAGTTTGCTCATGACCCGATGCATGAATATTGGCATTGGCATTAAATCTGGCACCCCAAGCTTGAGATGGTGGGGGGGTGGGATATGCCTTCTTTTCTTTGTATTCATGTCTGTCCCTCTCAAGCTTCTTAACTTTGAGGGAATGAATATTTTGGATCTGTTCATCAATACTCCTGAAAATGTGGATATGTTCATACTTAAATGATTCATATTGCAAATCATGAATGATTGAATTGTTCAAGATTTGTAGATCTGCCATGATTTCATCAATTAATTTCTGGTTATATTTTACAATCATATCCATATACTCCATCCCATGTCTGTCAAACAAATTCAAGAGTTCATGATGTAAGTCAGCGTTGGGAATGAGACCAGTTGGGAAGCACCACATACGTAGGCCTTTTGGTACTACATGCGCCTTAATACATTCTTTGAAGTATGCATTATCCAGCTGTAAATTTTTTACTTTCAATAATTTATAGTCCAATTCGGCCACTTTTTCTTCAAAATTGACATTCTTCTTCACATGGGATTCTATGAACAACACTTCAGGACGTAACCATTCACCCAGTAAAGGGGGCGGAGATAAAACCTGTCCCCTATGGTTTGAAGAACTGGAAGATTCATTAATAATGTTTAAAGGTGATATATTTATAGGTTCATAGGTAGGTACTAGGCTATCTGCCCGAGGGCATTTATAAGCCTAGCCAGAGTGTGTCCGCTTTCGCCGCCCCATTGATAAATTAACTGAGCCTCTATCAAGAAGAGACAATGAAGTGATCCCAGGGGTGTATTTTCTGTTACCCATCCACTCGTCAAGGTTTCTCTTGAAGAGTGTTAGTGAGGGGCTCTGCCTAATGTAGTTAGGAATTTTGTTCCAAAGCATGGGGAGTCTCTGTGACAGGAATCTATCCCTCCAGCATGTTCTATTTATTGTTGTGGCGAGGTTTAGCTCACTAGAGCGAGTGCCGCTCAGTGACTTGGATTTCTTTAGGTGGAGCATGTCCATCAATTCTGAGTTGGACATGGTTTTGTAAGTCAGGCAGAGATCACCTCTGAGTAATCGATATGCGACTGAGTACAGCTGGAGTTTTTCCAGTCTGGCTGCATAGGGCATATGTTTAAGGCCAGTAATCCTCTTGTTAAGGTACTTTTCTGGTCTTTCCAGCTGTTGGAAGTGTCTTGTGAGGTACATCCCAAATGGGGCATTGTACTCTATGATGGGTCTGATGAGTGATGAGTAGAGGGGGGGCACTATAACCTCTTTATTTCTAGATGCGAACCCTTTAGTAATTAGATGGGCTACATAGAAGGATTTCCTAACTACTTTGACAATATGATTGTCAAAAGAAAGATTACTATCTACCTGGGTCCCCAGATCACTTATTACCTTTTCTTTATTAAGGGGGCTGCCACCTATGTGGTAATTCATGGGTCTTTTGTTTTTCCCAAACGGGATAGCTATGCATTTTTTAGCATTTAGCTTGAGACCACGACTTTGACACTAGGTGTCCATCTCAGTAAGGCCCTTTTGGAGAATGTCCGTGTCAGCCGGAGAGTCAATTATGGCTCCCAGTTTGCAGTCATCGGCGAACTTGGTTAGCCATAGTCCTCCTGTGTTTGCCTGTACTTCTGAGAAGTATATGTTGAACAGTAGGGGTCCCAGGACCAAGCCTTGTGGGACACCACTTATGACTGGTTTAGAGTCTGACCTGGAGAGCGCTATTCTTACCATGTGAGTTCTGTCCATAAGCCAGTTGGTAACACATCTCTTAACGTAGGGGTTTATGTTCAGTCTGGTGAGTTTTTCTATAATTCCAGAGTAGGGAATGGTGTCACTAGTCTTAGTGAGGTCAAGGTAGGCTGTGTGAACTGCCTTCCCCTCATCTGTGGCCTTGGTGGTGACTGTCTCGAAGAAGTCAACCAGGTTTAGTGGGCATGATCTGCCTTTAACAAAGCTGAACTGGGTCGGGTCAAGTGTTTGGAGGTTCCCAATGTCTTTGTTAATGAGTTCCATGGTGATGTGCTCCATAGCCTTGCAGACCAGGCTAGTCAGGCTTATGGGGTGATAGTTACCAGGGTCAGTTGTGGCCCCTCCTTTGTGGAGCGAATTAACCGTTGCTATGCGCCATTCTATGGGCACATAGCCTGTGAAGAGGCTGAGGTTGAACAGTGTGTTTAGGTGGGGGGTTAGTTCATTATTTAGTTCGTGCAAGACACAGCCTGGGAAACCATCTGGCCCCATTGACACTGTGCTTTTGGCTTTTGAAAGGGCTGTTTTCACCAGTGCGTCTGTGATTTCTGGGACACTACACTTTTCCAATATTGTTGTGGGCCCTTTTGGGGGTGAGAGGGGGGATGAAGTTTGCACTGAATCTATCTGTCAGGATGTTGGCAATATCAGTGGGTTCAGTATATTTTGTGCTATTTTGCACTAGCTCAGAGCATATCTGCGAGTTGCCATGGAGGATTTTATGAGGGACCTTAGTTTCTTACTGATACTGATCAGGGATGTCTTTCCTTCTTGGGATTTGCTTTTTTTCTGAACTAGTTTCCTCCTCCTGTTGTATAGACTGTTTATGGCAGGGGTCCACCAGACTGGTTTCCTTCTCATAGGGGAGTGAATCTTGGTTTTGCTAGGGATAGCACAATCCATGCATCGTTGTAGGTGCTCATAGAGTGCATTTGTAAAGTTTTCTGCATCTTGGACACTGTTATCCTTTAGCATGGGGGCTGTGAAACTTACCACCTCTGTCTTAAGTAAGGTGAAGTTTGCTATAGAAATATTTTTCACTGTGGTTTCCTTGGTTGGAGGTGGTGGTGTGGTGTGGACATCCAGAGTGATTAGTTTATGGTCTGATCTAACCAGTGACGGGTTGACCTCCGGTGTGGAACACCTGTTGCCCATGTTGGTGATGACCAGGTCCAGTATGTTTTCACCTCTGGTAGGGGAGATTACCAGCTGATCCAGGGCATTTGAGTTGATAAATTCCAGGAAGAGCTGGACCTGGGAGTTTGTACTTGAGTAGTTTTCCCAGTTAATGGTAGGGTAATTGAAATTGCCCAATATCAGGGTGTTCAGTAGGACCTTCATGTTTTCCAGTGTCTCCAGAAATGCGGAGTGGTGGTGCTGGGTCATGGAGGGTGATCTGTAGCAGGCCACAATTTGCATTGCAGATTTGATTGCAGATTTGCCTGATGTTAGTTGCACATGGATGATCTCGGAGGTATCATGCTGCGCCACTAACCTGGAGGTGTAGGTGTCCTTGATGAATATGGATACAACCCCTCCTTTTGTGTTTCGGTCCATGTTCTGTGGCTGAAATGTGTGGTATGAGTTGTAGCCTGGTAGTGCTGGGGTGTTCTCTGGAGCCTTGAACCAGGTTTCAGTTACTGCAAAGATGTCGACGTTCTCCATACTGAGGAGTGCTTCAAGCACGTGCATTTTGAGATTTAAACTCCTGGCGCTGAGTGGCATAACCCTCTTTTTTTTATTTGTGCTGTTTACGGAGGTGGGTTTGACTTTTGAGCCTTGCCTAAAAAAAGGCACTATGGGGGCAGCAAGAGCCTTGGCCAGTATTCGAAAACCTAGGAGTGACAGGTGCAACCCGTCTCTTGTGAAGCAACGAGGCTTGTCAAGCATGTCGTCCCAGGCTGACAGACACTGGATCCCCTTTGAGTGACACCAGAAGCTTAGCCAATTGCTGAAATTGATCATCTTTTTTCTTAAACTGCGTTATCATTCTTGGTGAGGGCAGGATGCTACTCAGGGTCAGGGCCATACCCGCCTGGGCTACATGATCAGAGAACTCTTCCATGTCTCTCTTCATGTAGTCCAGGGAGGTACATCTCAGGTCATTCACACCAACATGAACAATGACCGAGTCATATTTGTACTTATTCTGGAGTGACCTGAGTGCTTGTGTTATGTGGCGGGTTCTGGCTTCCGTCAGGCAGCTAACAGTAAACCTTCTCCTTGTCCAGCCTAGTGAATGGGACGTCAGTATGCCTGACTATAGAGTCACCTATTAGTTTGTTAGGTATGTTATTTTGCCTTAAGGGCTGTGATTGTGCGGCACACTGATTTTGTGTTTTATGTGTTGTCTGGTTTGTGACTGGATGTGCAGGTTTTTTGGGTGTCTGCTTTGGAGGTGTGTGATGTTTTTGCAGGTTTTTATTTAGAGCCTCCGAGTATGATTTTGTGTATTTATGTGTATTTTTTGCCAGTGCTGGTTTAGTATGTGTATGTGAGGCTGGAGTTGTGGTGCAAGTGTTAACCTTCTCCTCATAACTGCCTGTTCCAGTCTTGGGTGGAGAGAGCTTAGCCTCCAATTTAGCTATATAATTGCATCTCTTGCATATGTTAATGTTTTGTGGTAGGAGGAGAGGGTTGTCTGTGTACATGAGGCAGTTGTAACATTGCCTCAGGATACCCAGGTTGACCAGCTGTACTGGAGAGTATACCTGAAATTGCCCTTTGGTCATGCCTGAATAGTAGGGTGAGCTGCTTAGTCGCTTGGTTGGTGAGGGGTGAATAATGAGCCTTGCTCTGCTGGGCAATCAAGTGTTTGGGTATATTGGTGCTTGCTATTAGGTCTGAGCAAGTGCTGGAATGTAGGATGCTTTTTAAGTGCTTAGGTTGAGAGTTAGACTACTTAGACTACTTTGAAGGGAAAAACTGAAGAGGAGACTTGGTCTCCTCAAGTCTGAGACTTGAAATTTAAATTGTTACCTCTATTTTGTAATGCAGTCCTTTTAGAAGCAGAAGAAAAATGGCCAGAATTCAAGTCCAAGTTCCTGGAGGCACCATAAAATCCATTCGGTGTTGTGGTACTGTAACTGTATTGAAACGAGCTGCTGCAAGATTATCTACCTTCTGTGATAGTTGCTGGATGAGTAAAGTCAAATCACCCACCGTAGGTATTGTCTGCAAGTCCAACTCACAGGAAGAAATTTGTGAAGAAACTGCAGTCTGTGTTCCACTGGCCATAATGCAAAACAAACCAGGCCAGAAAACAAACTGAAGAAACACAGATTAAAACACAAGTGGAAGGCCCAAGGAAACAAACTGCTGCAGGTAAAATCCAGAAGAACTTCAATCTAAAAGCTTTTTGGAATAAAAACTTGTTTAAACCTATGAAGGATAAGCGCTTTTGTTCACAAAAATACATGAACTTCATCAGATAAACATTGCAGGAAGTACACACAGAATTTGTAACCTTTGTGTTCAATCACATGACGGCCAAGCCCCCAGGAAATGAGGCATCATCTTAAAGGAGCCACCACAAAGAAATTCACAGTTTGTAGCATGGAATCAATTCAATTGACAAAATGTACAAACATTAACTGAAATTGTACAGTGCTGTTGCTGATTGATTAATTGCTTCTGAAATTGCCAGTTTTACTTTCTTAAATCACTCTTATTGTGTACATCAATGCTGCTTCTAAGCGTTTTAACTTGCACTGATATTGACACCAAACTGAATGCAACTGTAGATGATCAGTGTTTGTTTATGCTTTTGATCTGGGTCAAAACTAAAAGGGTTTTGAGCCCAGTAAACCCTAATCAGTTAACAAATGGTAAAACAAACCAACAATAAATAAAAATAAAGAATGGAGAAATATGAATACTAGGTGAGTCGAGCATTCTTTGTGTTTGACAAATATCTGTATCTGATGTTGTCTATTTCTGTCTGATTCAACATGTGAGATGTAAGATCCGATTAGATTTGTCCTTTGCGTCTTGTACCAGAATATTGAATCCGAATGCTGTGACTCCTTCCCTACCTACAATTCTTTCCTGTGATTTACCTCAGATCTTTTTTGCTGCCTGTTAGACCAGAAATTTTGCCAAGAGCTCAATCACTTTTATGTTAAGTGAGCTCTATTTTTGATTTAAATCATTACTCCTCCTTTAGGATAGTTATTAGTTTTTTTTTTTCGTATAGTTAAAATTAGCATACTTAGATTGTGAGGTATGTTAGCTACAGTGGTGGTTGGTGATTTTAAATCAAGGGGGGCTGCAGGAGACAGCTGAATGGATGGGGCCAGTGGGAAGGGACTGGCCAACTAAAAAGGGGTTTGGCTATGTGAAAAACCACAAAAACTGGGACTTTAATTAGATATGCTGCCCTGGGTGCCAAACCGTCATTAGAGTCCAATCAAGACAAAATGAATTGTAGAAGAAAAGATATATATTTTAATGCATTGGCTACATGGCAGCTTACTTAATATCTAGATGGAAACAAAAGCTTCTGAGGCATGAAAAAATAAATTACTTTTTAAATACATTACTGGAATGCCAGTCAAAATCAAGTATTAAAAAACAAGCAGCACTCAACTCAAACCACTTCTTGCACTGCAGTTCTAATTCTAATTTATATTCAGCTTTATAAAAGTACCAAGTAACATGCTGAAAGTAGTAATCTGTGTGATACCTCCACTTGTAAAAATGTTTCTTATCCAAAAAAGACCTGCTGCCTGACAACTATCTAGTTGTTTCATTACTCCACAGGTTATGGACCACACATGACAGATTGGCATTCTGTTTAGTTTACGGGTAAAGCCTGCAAACATGACTGCAAGTCTCCAACAAGTGTAATGAACTTCTGAAAATACTGTAATGCTGTCCTTTATTACAAAGACTGTCATATGCATTTCATTACCAAAGGCTTATACATTATCTAGTTATGTAAATATTCTCTGCATGGCAGCAACAACAAGGCTTTAAATGTTGGTAATTCTTTAACAGTATACTTATTAAAGCTTACTTGCTTCTTACAGTCTCAGACAAGCTTACCTGATGGTCATTAAATCATTGCTACTTAAACACAGAGCAACAGACACTGCAACAACATGCATTTTCTGAATAAGAAGCATAAATCAGCAGTATAAAAATGACAGAAAACCAGAACAATCTGTAAAATCAAGGACAGATGAAAAGCCACTGTAGTACTTGTGTCTACTCTGCACACTTACACTGCATAACTGCTACTTGTATTGCTTGGACCCATCCACAGTCACTGTGTGGGGGAGTGGGGTGCAACAAGTATGTCACAATTTGAAATGTCTCTGGCTGACGATGATGGCCGTGACACTTTTGTCATACCTCTCAGACTCAGATCAAGAACTCTGGACAAAGCCGTAAACAGAAGTGAGACAAAGGCCCAGAAATAAGGATAGTTTTTAAATATTTCTCTTATAAACTTAGAAAGATAATAGAATAGTAGGTCTTGCATTAGTATGGATATTCTGAAGGGTATGAAATCTGGAACTTAAATGTCTTTCATTATTTTCTAACTTCAATCTTTAATGATTTGCTACTATTTTGCCAGAAAACTACAATTTTATGAAAAATGGAACAAGAATATGATGCAAAAATATAAAATAGCCACGCAATACAGCTGGGAACCTGTCAAAGAAGGGACACTTTTTTAATATTAGTACGCTTCACTTGAGCAGCTGACAAAATAAGAGAATCTACATGCAGTTCTGAAATTAAAAGTAATCTATAACTCTGATCCATTACAGTTATTTATTAATTGTAAACCCTCCACGTTTTCTTCCAAATTTGCCATTTTGCGGAGGGATTATTAGAGGGAGAGCAACATTTTGAGCCCAAATTGGGGACAGGTTTGGATATACCTAATTCTATGAAGTGATGTATTTGCGCGTACCTCTCAACCTCTTAACTCAGGAAGTCTGGATAAGGCCAAATATATTAGGGGGAGCATACAACCAATACTAAAAATTGCTCTTGTATAAACTTAGACAGTTGACAAAATAACAGGTCTTGCTCTAGCATGCATTTTTCTGAAGGGTATGAAGTCTGAAACTCTGTCATTATTTAGTAACTTCATTCCTAAATTATTTGCCAGAAAACCACAAATTTTATGAGGAACAAACTAAAAATAAGAAGCAAAAATCTATTCATTCTGCAAAAATCTGGACAGTTAAGAGGTATAGTTCAACCGGGGCTGTCTGAGTTTGCCGCCCTTCCCTCACAAAATCATGGATGAATGGGGCTTCCTGCAGCTATTCCAATGTCCCATTACTTGGCTATTTCACCCCATTTACCATAAACACTGTAGTGTGCATACTGCTTTACTTCTACGATGATTTGGCTTTCATTTAAAAGTTTTATTTTACATTTTACAGCACAAACACTAATAGACATCTGCTAAACAAAGCAATGCAGTCTCACAATGAGAATAGACTTGGCATTAAAACTTTTCTGCCCTTGAAACTCACATTCTTTGAAACAGCATTGAAACCCACATTCAGAGAAAATACATCTGGCCAGTGGCAGATAAAGATCAACTTTGGGCTGTTTTCAAATCATAGACCCTTGCACAGGAAACCTACATGTGTTCTTTGATACACCTTCCTGATTGTATTAAATTATATTCCTTGTATAATACAGTGCAGTTGTTAGAGGGCATTTTAAATTTGTTTTGAACATTTTTCCAGTAAACAATGAAACAAAATGCATGCACCAATAATGACAAAACTGCCCAATTTAGAACTTTTCCATCATAAAAGTCTAATCCACCACTTTCAGTAAATATGCACAATTTCTGCAGAAGTAAAGGTAATCTAAATAATTCCACATTAAGATCTGTAATTAATGGAGAGGTTGCTGCTAGCAACCAACTTTATATTTCATTGTTTTGTCTACAAATAATGTGCCTGTTGCCTTTGAGGAATAAATTTCCTATGTTACATTAAAAATGAACTATAATTTAAAATAAAAATAAGCTAGTAATATTGCAATAGGGAATGGATGGCAAACTGATAACAGGTTCATCGTTACTAGGTATCTTTGCCAAAGTGGACATTCTCAGGACTGCAGCATCCACCCCCTTTAAAAGTAGAACACAGCACAGTACCAGCAATGCATTTATACACTGTGGGAGTTGAACCCACAGCTTTCTGCATCAAAGGCAAGTAGACTACCTGTTGTGCTATTAACAATGCAAGCAAACTCAGCATAAGCAGCACCAAACTTCTCTTCAACCTCTCAGCTCCTTGTAAAATCTACTTGACACTCAACTGTATCTCTCAACTATGAAGCACAAGAAATCTAGAAAATGCCAACATTTATGGGGGGGGGGGGGCAAAAGCCCAAAAACTAGGGAC
Organism: Protopterus annectens; assembly: GCF_019279795.1. Lineage (NCBI taxonomy): Eukaryota > Metazoa > Chordata > Ceratodontiformes > Protopteridae > Protopterus > Protopterus annectens. The sequence goes on along the minus strand of NC_056731.1, from coordinate 1,117,081,119 downwards.
ACAATTTAAACATTGCTTGTGTAATCTTGGAAAGTTGCTAGAATAAAATGCTGTGTTACCACCATGCATGTCACTGCCAAGTCTTGAACCGAGGACACTGTGCACTACAGTCAGAGCAACATACCACTACACCAAATCAGCTGTCCCTTGACGGACAGGTAGATTGAAACTTAAATGGGCATCTTTTAGTGAATTCAGTTCTCACCATAGCTCTCAATCTCTTAGCACAAAAAACCTGGACAAAGCCAATAATGAGGGAACACAGCCCCAAAAATAGGGACACATTTCAAATATTGATCTTATAAACAGAAAATTGCTAGAATAAAAGCCATTGTGTTACCATGTACTTTCTGAAGAATATGAAGTCTGAAATTCAAATGCCTGTCATTATTTAATGAATTCAAAATCCAGAAAACCACAGATTTTATGAGGAACAGAACAGAAGAAAAATATGAGGCAAAGATTTCACAAGCGGTGGTGGGTAGGGAATTCAAGCTCTTGCTACCTGCTCCCAAGGTACAGGGTTTGAGTGTAGCCACCAGGTACATTTCCTGAGTTCTCTGTAGCCACCCAGTATATTTAACTGGAGCATATCACACACACACACACACACACACACACACACACACGCACACGCACACTGCCTGAGTCAGTTTCAAGAAGTCCAGTACAAGTTTCAAAAGCCCTATGTTAAATTCCTGCAGCAGCAAAGTCCTTCCCCTTTCCACGAGAGCAAGTTACCCAGCGTGCAATCCCCTTCCAGACACAGCTGCAGAGTTTTACCGGAAAGGCTCATCCAGACACTGCTACACTTTGCTGTGAAGGAAAGGTTAGTTTCCTTTTATTTGTTGCATTTTGTATTTCTTTATTGCCTTTTTATATTTGAATACTGTGGTTTGTTTTCTTTACCTTGTGTTTTACTTGCATTCTGCTTTAACTGCATATTAAAACTTCAAAAGAGACCACAGCTCTGTCTCTGGCAGCCCTCCCACCCAGTTATAGTTGTCTTGTTAAATACCACTGTCTTTCTAGTTGCCTGCCTCTTATGTTAATCTGACCATATATATAATTTCCTCTCTGCTTTCACTGGCTTGTGCGAGTAATCACAAAATCATCAATTTTGAAATCCCTCCCCTTCAACTATTTAAATTTATTGGCCACCCTACTGTATTCCATAGTACCAGAATACAAAAGTGACCACCAATCCATCCTGCTGTTTTTAAAATAGTAACTCTCCACTAAACCTTAACTTTTCAAACAGGTAAAACTTTGTTACCTACTTTCACATCTAACTTCTCTAGTGCACACTGCAGTGTGCATTTTTTTAATCTTACCTTTAAGCATCCCTGTGACTAGCACTTGCTCTAATACCTGCTGGAAAGCACTAGGAAGCCTTAAACTGATACAAACACTTAACTCTCCTTGTTAATAAGGAGAAATTAATCGTAGCCACTAAACAGCCTATAATTGCAAAGTACTTTGCTAAGGTAAGGGAAAACAGCTCCTGCACTTTACAAAAAAAAGAAAAAAGCACCAAACCAGGCATGTCCAAGGGTCAACTTCCAGTGATTTCTCCTGTCCACCTGGTGAATCTGGGCATACTTGGGCAATGCAACAATTGCCTCATGTACACAGACAACCCTGTCCTCCTACCACCCAACACTACAATCTGTGAGAGATGCACTTACATAGCCAAAATGGAAGCAAAGCTCTCTCCACCCAAGATTGTACTAGACAAGAATGTTAACACCCTCAAGCAACACATAGCCCTTCTATACCCACACCACCAACACCCACATATACCAACACTAAATCCACATATGCAGAGGTCCTTAACTGTACCCTGCCCAAGCAACAAGGACCTCTGAAGCTGAAACGCGAACAAACACCAATCACAACAAAAGTGTCACATAGATCACAACACCAGTGTGCCACCCAGCAACAGCCCTTAAGCCAAGACAACATACCTAACACTTTAGTCATAGGTGACTCTGTAGTCTTTCACACTGATGTCCCAATCACCAGGTTGAACAAGGAGAAAGTTACAGTCAGCTGCCAGGCTCCGCCACATAACGCATGCACTCAAGTCACTCCACAACAAGTACAAATATGACTCTGTCATTGTCCATGTTGGAGTGAATGACTTGAGACGTACCTCCCTGGACTACATGAAAAGAGACATGGAAGAGCTCTCGGATCATGTGGCCCAGGCAGGTATGACCCTAGCCCCGAGTAGCATCCTGCCTTCGCCCAGAATGATACTACAATACAAGGACAAAATGATTGACTTCAACAATTGGCTAAGTTTCTGGTGTCATTCAAAGGGGATCCAGTATTTGTCTGCCTGGTACGACATGATCGACAGACCACGATACTTTGCCAGAGATAGTCTGCACCTGTCGCCCCTGGGATTCAGGTTACTGGCTAAGGCTCTTGCCACCCCCTATAGTGCCTTTTTTAGGCAAAGTTTAAAGGACAAAACCACCACCGTAACAGGTACAAGCATGCAAAATCTGAAGGTAATGCAACTCAGTGCTAGAAGTCTAAACCTCAAAATGCACTCTCTCGAGGCACTCCTAAAAATGGAGAACATGGATTTCTGTGCAGTAACTGAGACCTGGTTCAAGGCTCCAGAGAGCACCCCTGCAATACCAGGCTACTACTCTTACCACACTTTTCGGCCACCAAACCAGGACCGAAACACTAAAGGTGGAGGAGTGTCAATATTCACCAAGGATATTCACACCACCAGGCTAGTTTGCCCAACACAATGCGTCTGAAATTCTCCAGGTGCAACTAACACTAGGTAAGACTGCAATCTAAATTGTAGCTTGCTACAGATCCCCCAACATGCCCCAAGATTGTCACTACACCTTTCTAAACATACTGGAAAATATTAAGATAGAACCAAATACCCTAATACTGGGTGATTTTAACTACCCTGCCATTAACTGGGAAAAACTTGTGTACCAACACCTTTGCCCAACGGTTCTTGGAATTCAGAAATTCCAACGCCCTGGATCAACTAATCCATAGTCCCACCAGGGGCTCCAATATCCTAGACCTGGTCATTACCAGCATGGGAAATTGATGCTCCACACCTATGGTCACCCCCTCGTTAGTCAGATCTGGCCATAAGCTAATCACCCTTAACATCCGCATCCCACCTCCACCCCCCAGTAAGGAAACCTCCATAAAAAACTTCTCCAAAGCCAACTTCATGCTACTCAAATCAGAAGTGTCAAACTTCATGACACCCATGCATACGGGAACTGAAAGTTCAACTGCTGAATCCTACACTAAGGCACTGTACGAGCACATCCACTCATGCATGAATCGTGCCATCTCAAATAGAACCAAGATGCTCTCATCCAAAAAAAGGAAGCCAATTTGGTGGTCCTCTGCCATAAACAAACTTTACAACAAAAGGAAGAAGCTGTTGCAGAAAAGAGGAAAATCCCAGGATGCAAAAAACTCCCTTAGCAGCCTCAGTAAGAAACTGAGATCCCTCATAAAATCCTCCAAAGCTAGTTACGAAACTAAGATTGCCAAAGATTCCAAAGACAACCATAAGGCATTCTATAACTATGTCAAGAATCTAAATGTCAATGCTCAGATCTGCTCTGAGCTAAAACAGAATGGCATTAAATATACTGATCCCAAGGATATTGCCAATATTCTGGCAGATCGATTCAGTGCCAACTTCACCCCCCTCTGACCCCCTAAATGGCCCATCTCAATACCGGAAGATAGACAAATTCCGGTAATAACGGCCACACAGGTAAAAAATGCATTTTCCAAAGCTAAGAATACAGCATCCATGGGACTAGATGACATCCCAGGCTGTGTACTACATGAAGTACAAAATAAACTGGCACCTCACCTATGTGTGATGTTTAATCATAGCCTCATCTCGGGTTTCGTGCCCACTGAGTGGCACAGAGCTACAGCTATCCCACACCACAAGGGGGATCCACCTTGGAAACCGGAAACTACCGTCCCATCAGTCTGACGAGCCTCATCTGCAAGGCCATGGAGCGTATTATCATGGAACTTATAAACAAAGACATTGGCAACCTTCAAACACTGGACCCCACCGAGTTTGCATTCATGAAGGGCCGATCCTGTCTCCTGAATCTGATTGACTTCTTCGAATCAGTCTCCAGAGCCATAGACAAGGGTAAGGTGGTTCACACAGCCTATCTAGACCTTGCCAAGGCCTTTGACACCATCCCCCACTCTGGAATCATAGATAAACTTACTAAGCTGGGCATTAATCCCTACATCACCCAATGGGTTGCTAACTGGCTTACTGATAGAACCCCCACTGTAAAAGTAGCAGACTCCAAATCCATCTACAGACAAGTGGAGTACCTCAGGGTTCAGTCCTGGGACCGCTCTTGTTTGGCATCTATTTCTTTGAAGTACAGGCCATCACTAAGGGACTGCAAACTGGGAGCCATTGTTGAATCCCCAAATGATGTGGGGTACTCTACAAAACGGCCTTACAGAAACATATGCTTGGTGCCAGAGCCATGGGCTCAAGCTCAATGCCAAGAAATGCATAGTTATCCCCTTTGGGGAAAAACATGTACCCATGAATTACCATATAGGTGGCAGTACACTAAACACCGAAAGTGTGATAAGAGACTTGGGGACACAGGTGGACAGTGGTCTCACCTTCGATAACCACATCACCACAACAGTCAGGAAATCCTTCTGTGTGGCACACCTTATCACTAAGGGCTTTTCATCCAGAAAAAAGGAGGTCATTGTCCCACTGTACTCATTCCTCATTAGACCCATTATAGAATACAATGTCCCATTTGGTATGTACCTCTCAAGACATCTGCAACAACTGGAAAGGCCGCAGAAATACCTCATTAAAAGAATCACAGGCCTAAAGCAGATGCCCTACGCTGACCACCTTAAGAAACTCCAGCTATACTCTGTCACATATCGTCTACTCAGTGGTGATCTCTGCTTAACATACAAGGCCATGTCAAACCCAGAGCTGTTGGATATGCTACACTTAAAGAAATCCCAATCCCTCAGAGCCACACGCTCCAGGGATCTAAACCTTGCCATCACAATATACAAAACATCCTGGAGGGATAGGTTCCTGACCCAGAGACTCCCCAGACTCTGGAATAGACTGCCCATACATGTCAAGCAGATTGCCTCTTTGGCCCTCTTCAAAAGAAACCTTGATTGGATGGGAGAAAGGAAATTCACTCCGGGGATCATGTCAGTCGCCCTGTTAGACAGGGGTCCAGGGAAGTAAATAGTGTGGGAAGAAATAACCAGGGAATTGTTATGGCTAGGCTTGTATAGGCCCTAGGGCGGATAGCCTAGTACAAACCTATGAACCTATAGACTTCTGGGATCTCTGTTGTCTTAATGCTGTCTTCCTAATCTGGACTGGTTCACCAGCCATTTGGATTCCTGTACTCATGCTCTGGAGTGGTTCACCAACAGTCCGGATTCTGGGAATGCTGCTGTGAACACACACGTGAGAAGTTCTAGGACTTGTGTTGTTTTTTTTTATTTTGTTTTTCTTTTTTTCTCTTTATTTTAATGTTTTATTTATTTTTTACAGCTGGGGGGGGGGGCACTAGTCCAATAGCACGAGCCGTCCCTGGTTAGCTAGCTCCTTTAGAAATGTTGTTCTAGTGTGCTGTGAGTGAACTTTTAGTAGACTTTTGTGTGTGTGTGTGTGTGTGTGTGTGTGTGTGTGTGTGTGTGTGTACACACACACACACACATATATATATATATATATATATATATATAAAATCATCACATTTATGTAGAGATAAAGCTTATTAGAGATAGTAGCAGATTTATCAGTACAGTGTTTTATATAAATATGTATATATGTGTGTGTGTGTGTGTGTGTGTGTATATATATATATATATATATATATATATATATATATATATATATATGTATACAGTAAATATATATATATATATATATATATATATATATATATATATATATACACACACACACACGTTTACTATCAAAATGTGGAATGGCACTTGCGCGAAACTGGATTGTCAAATACGTGTTTTCCAGTTTCCGTAATGTAGATCCAGAAATGTTCGAAACCACATTAGCAAATGGTAGTGTACATGTGCTAATATGAGATCAGTGCTCTAATAACAGATTCCACAACAGTGGGGATTAGGAAATTTACCCTTTTCCTCACTGTAGTGTGATGTCAGAGTTGGTGTATTAAATATGGAGGGGGTGTGGGGGGCTTGACCCCACTGCGAAACTGTAAAAACTTGTGCTGTAGATGTACAATTCCTACGGCAGCTTTGGCACAACTGCCTGAGGGTCTGACGTCACCTCTTGACATTTCGAATAATGTCAAATGTGAGTATTGATGTGATGATTTCCGACATTCTGTAAAAGTGACATTACCAAATTCGAAATATCATTTTGAGCAATGGAATAGATTTTTGTTGTGAGATTCAACATTTTTATAGTAAACCATATATACACGTACATATATAATATAAAATATATACAAGTGTGTGTGTATAAACACTTTTTTTTGTTCTATAATGTTGAAAGTAGTTTAATTTTTTTTCTCCTTGTAAAAAAGTTTGCTCTGATGTCATCTGAAAAGTCCACTGGTTTTAAAAAGGGTTCAGCCTGTGTACACAAGATAAACCCCCAGGACCCCCATTCCCTCTGTATTTATTGTCTGGGCCCTTCCCACTTACAGGATAGTTGCAGTATTTGTAGTGCCTTTTCTACCAGAGCACTTTAAGGCAGAAGTGAGAAACTTATTCTCAAGGACTTACTTCCCCTTCAGACAGAGTCCAAAATGTCTTCTGAATCTAAGGTACCTTTCATCTCTCCTTCTTCAGACAAACAGTGGTAAAAAGAGAAAGATCCAAAGAAAAAGAAAGAGAGAGAAATATAGAGACAAACCAACTGAGGAGAAACAAGAAGAAAGGGTAGAGCAAAATGAATAAAAGATGTCTGGATCCAAACGCTGTTCTGGGTCCTGCACCTAAGTTGTCGAGGCAGCCTGATCCAACTGCAACCAAGATCCAAACTTCCTCACCAAAATCTTCTTTTTCTCTGGGGCTGTTCATCCCTAGACTTCATTCACCGATACTTCAGCAAAAGCTACCATCGAAACCAGCTTCTGTAGCTTCTTCTTTGATGCTCTTTCTTCTTTGAAGAATTTTTTAGTGTCTCCCTGCTATTTTTCTGGTGTGTTACACATTCTTTAGTGTTTCTCACTGCAACTAGGATAGCTAGTAGCTGTAGCATAGTCCAGATCTAGGCCTGATGCTTCTGGAACTGTTTTTAGTGGTTTGTTTATTCTGAGCATGTTTCCAGGCCATCTTGGATTGGAAGGGGCCTGTCTGCTTCTTTTATGAGAGAATTGTGCTGATTGGGACCTGTGTGGTAAAGGGAGGCCAGTCTAGGGCTTGAAATAAGCATCCTCATTGGTCTTTTTGAATCTAGAGGTTTTTTTTTCAGGTTTTAGCTTCTGGTGTTTAGCCCCTGCATTTCAGAAGGTTTGTGCTTGTTTGTGCATCACAAACTACTTCACAATTGTGCACCAAAGCCGGGCAGTTAAATTCAACAGATTTTCCCTTAAAACCCAGGCAGAAATATCCATTCACTGAGCTCCTCCATGATCGTTTCTGAAAAGCCACCCCAATGACAACAGTCTTCAGCCTAGCATTATGGATAGTTGGGCTACCCTTGTTTCTCCTGTCAACTTTATTGACTTGGGTCTCTTGTGGCAGTGTAGCAATTGCTTCATGTACACAGACATCCCTCAACTAATAACGCAATCTTGTACCGAGTGTGAGAAATATATTTACACAAAGAATTTATAATCCATGCTCTGTCTCTTTCAAAACAGTAGCATGGAGAAGGTTGTCCACTCACCCACCACTACATATTCACACAGTACCATTAATCGTACACATAGTACACATCAAACACTTAAATCCGCATATGCAAAGGTTTTCTCAAAAAACTTACCGAAACACCCAGAGACCTCCAAAACACAAGACTGCTACAACTAAGATAGTCCCCATAGCACCCATGACACACAACCACACCAGTGTCTCACTCACCAAGCTAGTAAGGCGTAACACTCAAAAAAACAAATTTTCTTGTCATTGGAGACTCGATAGTGAGACACACGGATGTCCCACTCACCAGGTTGGACAAGGAGAAAGTCACAGTCAGTTGCCTGTCTAGTGCCAGGTTCGTCAAATCACACATGCACTTAGGTTTCTCAGTAACAAGTATCGTTATGATTCTGTCGTGTTCATATTGGTGTGAATGACCTGAGACTACCTCATATGACTATATGAAGATAGACATGGTTGAGCTCTTTGAGTATGTTTTCCAGGCAGGTATATCCCTAGCCTTAAGTAGCATACTACCCTCACCTAGAATGATGGCACAATATAAACAAAACATGATTGATTTCTATAATTGGCTCAGTTTTTGCTGTCATTCAAAGGGGATCCAGTTCCTGTCAGCTTGAGAAGCCATGGTCGACAAACCTCGATGCTTTGCCAGAGATGGTTTGCACCTGGCACCCCTAGGCTTTCAGTTGCTGGCAAAGGCTCTTGCCTCCCCCATAGTGCCTGTTTTAGACAAGGTCTCAAAAACATTCCCAACATGAAATTAAACAATCAGTATAACATAAGAGTCATGCTGCTAAATGCTAGGAGCTTAAACCAAAAACTGTACTCCCTGGAAGCATTTCTGTCACTAGAAGATGTAGATGTCTGTGCAGTCACAGAAACCTGGTTTAAGGCCTTGGAGAGTACCCTGGACCTGCAAGGCTAAAGTGCCTTCCACACCTTTAGACTACAGAATGAGCATGTAAAAAACAAAGGAGGCAGTGTTTCAATCTATATTGAAAAGAAATGGTGGTGTTTCAGTCTATATCAGAAAGAAATTCATGTCCCATCTAGTTAGACTGGACAACTTCATGAAGTTACTCCAGGTCCAGGTTGCAGTGGGCAAAAACCCCATTCAAGTCTTAACCGGTTCTAGATCCCCATCCATGGGTTACAACACCCACAAAGCCTACTTAACCAAACTGATGGTCCAAATTTTACCGAACACACACTGGTTATGGGGAATTTCAATTATTCCACCATCAACTGGGAAATCTAAGCTAGCCCAAACTTGGTAGCACAAAAGTTCCTTGACTTAGTGAATTGAAATGCCCTGGAACAAATTGTCCATACCCCAACAAGAGGAAAAACATTCTAGATCTGGTCCTCACCAACATGTCAAACAGGTGTACTGCTGCAACTGTTGGACCCTCATTAGTTAAAAGTGACCACAGATCAGTCACCTTCGACCTAACACTAACACCAGAACTCACAAAGTGTGAAATCAGACTAAAAACTTCACCAAGGCAAACTATACCCTCCTTAGATTAAGGTATAAATGCATTCCAAGCCCCACCCCAAGCTGGAAGTGGTATCTATGCCAAAGCATACACTTAAACCCTGTACAATCCCTTGCGTAAGTGTGTAAACTCCTCTGTACTGGAAAACATCAAAGCCAGAGCCCCAAGTAAAAGCAGGTTGCCATGGTGGACATCCAGCATCAACAAACTCTACAATAAATGCAAAATATGCTGTCCAAGAAAACCAAGACAAGGCCCCAACAATGGAAAAGCACCCTTCTCAGCCTCAACAGGCAAATAAGACAACTTGGTCAAGTGTTCCTTTGAGAGAAACCTAGCAAGTACTGCCAAGGATAACCATAAGGCCTTTTACAGCTATGTATGTAACCTAAAGGGTAGGACCCAAGTATGTGCAAAACTAGTGACCAATGGTGCCACACACACTGACCCCACAGAGATAGCAAACCTGCCAGTGAATAGGTTTGGTGAAAATTTCACTCCCTTATCCCCTCCTAACTTACAACAAATGCACCCCCAAACTCCCTCCCCCCACCTTACATATCAGAAGAGCAAATCCTCAAAGCCCTGTTCTAGGCAAAAAAACACTGCCTCTGTGGGACCAGATAACATCCTAGGCTGTCTTCTAAAAGGCTAAAACATGAACTAGCATCACCACTAAGTACCCTTTTCAACCTTAGCCTAACCATAGACATTGTTCCTGTGGAATGGAGAACAGCTACGGTTATTCCCCTCCACAAAGGTGGCCTAGCAACAGACCCGGGGAATAAACCCATAAGCCTGACCAGCGTCATCTGTAAGGCTATGGAATGTATCATTATGGACCTCGTAAATAAAGACATAGGTGACTTCCTGGATCCTATCCAGTTTGGTTTTGTGAAGGGTAGATCCTGCTTGCTAAATCTGGTGGATTTCTTTGAAAGTGTGACCAAGGCCATTGATGAGAACAAATCTGTGCACACAGCATACCTAGACTTGGCAAAGGCTTTCAACACAATCCCATTTTCAGGCATTACCGATAAACTTAATAAACTGAATGTAAACCCCATCGTTGTAAGATGGGTTGCCAGCTGGCTCACAAACCAGACCTACACTGTCAAAGTGGGTGGCTCTACATCAACCAGCAGACCTGCTACCAGCAGGGTGCCACAGGGGTCAGTGCTGGGTCCCCTACTGTTTAGTATATACTTCTCAGAAGTTCAAGTAAAAACTAAGCAGTTGTGGCTGACCAGGTTTGCAATTGACTGCAAACTAGGTGCAATCATTGAATCCCCAAATTATGTCAGTATACTCCAGGAGGGTCTCATGCAGACCAACAAATGGTGTATTAGTCACTGTCTCAAACTGAATGCAAAATAAAATGCATCATCATTCCCTTCAGTACAAACAGTGTCTCTTCACACTGTGAAATCAACAACCATACCCTAAATACCCATGAAGTGGTAAGGGACCTGGGATCATAGGTTGACTGCTACCTTAACTTTGACCACCATGTGTCTACTCTAGTAAGGAAAGCTTTCCACGTACTACATTTAATTAGTAAAGGCATTGCCTTGAGAGCAAAAGAGTTATAACTCCCTATACTCGGCACTTATCCGGCCCATAATTGAGTATAAAGCCCCATTCGGCATCTACTGTACCAAGCACCTGCAGCAATTAGAGAAATCTCAGAGGTTTCTAACAAAGAAGATCAAGGGGCTCCAGCATGTATCTTACACAAACTGACTAAAGTCCCTGTCACTATACTTCGTATTGTATAGACAACTTAGGGGAGCCTTAAGTCTGGCCTATGGAGCAATCCAAGATCCAAACCTAATGAACTTGCTGCATATCCGTAAATCAAATGAGTATAGGGATACCCATTACAGGGACTTAAATATGGCCTGCAACTTAAATAGGACATGCTGTAGGGGCAGATTTATCTCCCGGAGACTGCTATGTCTTTGGAACAGGCTACCAATTCATGTGAAACAGAGCAGCTCTATGACACTATTCAAGAGGAATGTGGACGAGTGGATGGGGCACCATAAATTCTTACCAGGGGTAGTGCTCACAACTCTCCTGGACATGGGCAATTATCACTAAATGCAGTCTTTAGTGTTGACTAGCACTAATATGGTATTAAATTAGGTTGAAACTGCTAGGCTTAATATGACTTCCAGGTCGATATCCTAGTAATCTCCTGTGAGCCTATGTTCCTCTGTCTGGTTGATCCACCAGAAGTTTAACCAAGGTGGATGTTGACCATTTGATGAAGAAATTCCCGAGGACACAGATTCAGGTAGGGGTTCTCCTGGGCTCATCCATGAGGAGAAAGCCGGGAATGGGACCTTTGACCCTGTCTAACCTTTTTCTGACATCATTTCTCTTTCAGGAGCTGATGTTTATGGGTCTAAACTCCTCTGCTGCACCAGCACCATATTCAGCAGCCATGGAAATTTCAGCTTCACTCGACACTGGTGACTCCTAGTCAGGAAGAGTCCTGGAGCCAGTGTGTTGGAGCTGGAGCCTGGCAAACCATAACTTCCAATTCATGGTTGTTAAGGTTTTACCACCAGAGGCTGTACCATAACCTTTTTGGCTTCCCAACAGAAAAAAAATTAAGATTCCTAATGCACCACCTGATCAGATGGAATCCGCAGCAGCAGAAGTATCAAAATTGCTAAACAAGAGAGTCATCCAGCTGTTTCCAACAGACTAGTTAGGATCTAGATTTTGTTCCAGTTTTTTCTTTTTAGTTCCAAAACAAAGACGTGTGACCTCAGACCAATATTGGATCTCAGCAACCTAAATCAGTATGTCAAACAAAGTTCCAGATGGTCATGGTACAGTCCGTTTTACCTCTGTTGCGGAAGGATGATTTGAAGTGCTTTAATGATCTCCAGGATGCCTACTATCACATCAAGATTGAGACAGTGCAGGGGATTTCTTTGTTTCTGGCTGGGAGCCCATCACTGCCAACACAGAGTACTGCCATTTGGTCTCACAGCAGTCCCCCAGGTGTTCACCAAAATTATGGCAGCAGTAGCAGCGTATCTTAAACTGCATCGGAGTCATCCTGTATTTAGATGATTGACTCCTAACTGCTCCATCCAACTATCTACTGTTGCAATAGCAGATATTCCTTCTCACTCTTTCAAACCATTTGGGAGTTTCAGTCAACCAGAAGAGGAAACTGGCTCCCTCATAGAACATAGAATTTATAGATTGCCAGACAGACTGAGAAACTCCCCATTGCAAGAGTCAAATCATTAAGGTTCATAGCTTATCAAGTGATGCAACACCCTCGACCACAGGCAAGACTCATTCTCCATCTCTTTGGCTGATGGCTTCTTCTATTAGCGAGATTTCATGTAAGAGTCCTACAGTGGACATTGGCAATAGAATGGCCACAGAAGTCTCACCTGCTTCACACCAGAATCTGACTTGCCTGAATATGCAAGAATCACATCAATTGGTGGATTACATCTCTATCAGCAGTACAAGGCAGAGCCTTTTGTCCACCTGCTCCCAGGGCTACAGTCACCATGGATGCTTCCCTTCTAGGTTAGTGTGGGTGAAGGCATTTCAAAGTGAAGACAATTCAAGAGGATGTGGTCATCAAGAGGCTAAACTTTACATCAGTGTCTTAGAGATGAGACCAGTCCTCCTAACATTGGTGGCTTTTTCAGAACCTCATACCCAAGGATGTAATTTTTACTCCTACAGACAATGTCTCAATGGTCTGGTACATTAACCAACAACGTGGAATACATCTGTACTGTCTTTGCTGAGAAGCCATGCATGTTTGGCAGTGGTGATGTCTTCAAACTGCTCTCTAGGGCAGTGCAGATTCCTGGGATGTCTGGTATACTAGTGGACAGGCTGAGCAATACTATCATGTTAACCTCATGAATGGTTTATCAAACAAACAGTAGCAATGGGGCAAACCTTGCTGTGCCCTCTTTGCTTCTTACCTCAACAACAAATGCAGCGGTTATTTTGCCTTCATCCCTGCACAGGAATAGTCATCAAAAGATGGTCTGCTCAAGTTTTGGTCCCCAGCTCTTCTTTCCACTAATTCCTGTTCTCACAAAGTTTAATCAGAAAGCTATGAAATGCAAGACCAGGATAATCCTCATTGCCCCCTTGTGGCCTCAACAGGTGTGGTTCCCTTTTCTTTGGCCTCATCTACTGCACCCATTATGGGTTCTGGATCCCAGTCCGGTTCTGCTCAGTCACCCATCCACGATGCCTCTATCAGATCTCCAGTCTCTAAAACTAACTGCATGTTTTCTCCAACAATTTTAATGATAGCCAGAAAGACTTTCTTCCACTGTAGTCCATATAATTTATTTTCAGAAGGAATCAACTAAAAAGACTTACAAGAGCAAATGGAAGAGGTTTTCTGTTTGGGCATCCTTGAAGGGCTTAGACCCTTTTCAACCTCTTTATCAGTGATTCAAAAGAAAAAAAGCACTCTGATAGCTGCAGCTCACCCACAAACTTCTTTAATAAAACAGCACAGCACACCCAGTAAAAAATAACACTGAACACAGTTCTCAATAAGTTTTCATCCAAGACTTCATCAGAATGGTTACAAACACAATTCCTTCCCATTTTATACAAAAAACATTTCACCAATAAAGCAATTAGGACAATAAATCAATTCATTAAGCTTTTTAACCTGCTTAACACAACCAAGAACTTGCTACTAGATGGCAGCAAAGTATTTTTTTTATATGCATTCTCTTTATGCTTTAGTTTAATATGTTTCAACATATATACAAATGTATATTTATATTTTAATACAGATCTTTATTAAATGATTGTGTATAAATAGGGATTATTAGTTTTTAATAAAATAATATGTTGGGACATTTTATAGTAATTTTAAGCAGTTTAAGCACTATATTCACAAGCAAGTTATTGGTTGTGTTAAGCAAGTTAAAAAGCTTAATGAATTGATTTATTGTCCTAATTGCTTTATTGGTGAAGGGGTATTGTATAAAATGGGAGGGAGTTGTGTTTGTAACCATTCTGATGAAGTCTTGGATGAAAACGTACTGAGAACTGTGTTCAGCGTTATTTTTTACTGGGTGTGCTGTGTTATTAAAGAAGTTTGTGGGCGAGCAGCAACTATCGGAGTGCTTTTTTCTTTTGAATTGTGACTGTTTGGCACTTGGTCCGTGGTTGTTGCTTTATTTTGGTACTCTTTAGCAGTGATAATGGATTTTCTTTCGGAACTTTTATGGAAGTTTCCAGTTATTCTGGAAAACTGGTTATTAAAGTCCAGATTGCCAGCATTTAAAATTTTCACATATGATTTGTTTGATGCATCTCTTAAGGTGACCAAAGTTTTTCTTAAGGAAGCATTTTTATTGAGGCCACCAGTTTGAGATCCATTTCCACCTTGGGACATCACCGTTTTACTTCAAGCTTTGACCCAAAAACCCTTTGAACCTTCAGCATCATATGATTCCTGTCTTGGAAGACTATCTTTCTGGTTGCCTTTACATCAATAAAATGAGTTTTGGAACTACAAATCTGTTCATGCATGCCACCCTTTCTTATTTTCCACAAGGATAAAATTTCACTGAGAACAAATCCCTCTTTCCTTCCTAAGTTGGTATCAGAATCTAACCTGAACCAACAAATAGATTTACTTGTATTCTCCCCAAACTTTGCTAACAAGAGAGAACATACCCTCCATACCTTAGATATTCATAGACAACTCTGGTTCCATTTACATCATACCAAAGGCTTAGGAAATCAGACCAGCTATTTGTATCCTTTTCCAAGACAAAACTAGGACAACTGGTGTCAAAAGTTATGTTTTCTAGGTGGCTAGCAGATTGTATTTCCTTTGTTTACAAGTCAAAAAGGCTGTCTTTACAGTCTATACCCAAGACTTGCTCTACCAGAGCGATGACTACTTCAACAGCATTTGCAAAAAGATTCCCTTTTTGTCAGTGACATGCTGCAGCAACTCTGTCTACAGCTCATACATTATATCTCATTACAAGTTGGATGTGCAGTCTAGAGCTTGCCTATCCTTAGGCTTGCCATTCTCATAAATGTCCTTCCCTGAGTCCCCCTGGGCCCTTCCTGGGTAGCTTTGGAATCTGTCCTCCTTGTTGAATCTGACCAAAGTAGACCTCAGATAAAAAAAAGTTATAAACTTAACCTAATGATAGATCTGTGTTGTCTTATTTTTGTCTGGTTCAACTTCCCTCCCATCTTCCCCCTTCCAAATTGTCGTTTGCATCTTCTGGGGCTTAATCAGACCTTGATGGGACCCTGTCTTCCTCTTGTTCCACTTTTTTCTGTAGTGGATAATGTTACTGAAACCCATTTCTTTAGTCTTTCCTGCTAATTATTAGACTCCATTATGAATCATTCAGCAAACTTGATCTAATTTGAATCAGCTAGGAGGAGGGAATTGTAGGTAGGGTAGGAAACAGAGCTCTCGGATTCAATTCTCTGGTATAAGGTGCTGAAGTCAGATCCAGCAATCCCACACATTTAACCAGATGAAAATAAGACAACACAGATGTATTGTTAATGGGCAAGTAAATAACTTTCATTTCTATGTCACCCTACTCTAGCATTTTCCCATTGCTGTTTCCTGCTTCTTGTCTTAACTCCCAAAACACCCCATGTAATGCTTGAGTTTAAATATGAAGCAGTGTAAAGGAGAAGAACAGTAGGAAAGAACTATTTAAAGGCTGCTGTAGCATGTGTTGTGTTAGGGTCATTGTCTGTTCACATGTGACTGAAGGCTCTTAAAGAAACAAAATGGAAAGTAGCATGAATGTCAGTACCAGTGGTAGTCACCTTTTTCTTTATTTGATGTGCTAGAGAACAACTGCAGGCTTTTTTGACAAGCACTGTTAACACTTTTGCTTGGTTGTGCTGTTTGACTATTTAATTATAAATTCATATTTATTATAACAGGAGTAATTTATTCCGCAAGCTGTGTGCAAGTAATGTACACTTGGATATATAAATATGCAGTACGTTTGCTGGGTGCTTTGCAGTTGCTTTATAAATATGCAGTATGTTTGTAGAGTGCTTTGCAGTTGTGTTCTGTTATCATAATTTGTAACTTTTAAGTTGATAACCAGAAGAATAAAATGTAACTCAAGTGTTTGCTTGCTGTTTTATCTTCAGATAGAAGAGATAGAAGCGTTGTCATCTATATATGGTGAGGAATGGTGTGTTATCGATGAAGCCTCAAGAATATTTTGCATACAGGTTTCTGATGATCTGAACAAGCCTAAATGGAGACTTTGCTTACAGGTACTAATGACAGGAACAAAATCATGCTGACTCACCAACTATAGCAAAAACTAGATCACTGTAACTTGATAATCTTACAAAAACTCGATGTTCATTATAATCGGATAAGGAGGTGACTTGATCCAGTGACTTTGTGTTCTTATTTAAACTGAAATTGTTGTTATTCTTTTGAGATACTATCCTACATGATTCTGTTTTCCATGATAATTGCTTGTTTTTCCGCTGATTCATCTAGAAGTTGTTACATAGCATATACTAGTGGTTTCATATATTACTTGTAGTGACTGGGAGGACTTGGACCCATGATTTATGTCATGTGCTGTAACCATGAGACAACAATCTATTCTTAAGTTACAAAACACTCTGTAATCTTGATTCCAGTGTGCTGCCTTCAGCCTGGAAAAGTAGAATATAGTTATGTTTAATGTTCCTGTGTTTGTTTAATTTAGGCCTGGTTTTATTACATTTTGTTGACTGAGTAAGTCTGTCTAGGGTACATCCACTTTTCAGTTTTTCAGAGGACAGCAGGAAAGAAAAAAATGCACTGACAGAGGCCCAAGCCTGTGGGAGCTTTAGAACATTTATTGGGGGAAAAAACACAGCAAATAAACTCCACAAAATCCACTAAACCATATAATAACAAAAAAGCATAGTCCATGGTAACCAGTTTAATAAAATAAGTAATACAGATTTTCACATCAGTAGCACTGTTCCAAGTATTAATACACTCAGAACTGAATCTCATTTTAAATACACTTTAAAATCAAATGATTGATTTTAAAGTCATATGTCTAATGATGCAACTCTGAATTTTATGACTTGTTTTAGAATATACATTTAATTCAAAACAGGATAAGTTGTTGCATTCATCGTAGTGATTCATTCATACTGTTTACATTCTATTCTGTTATTCACATCAGCACTTCTGGAGAAGGTGTCTGGGAGGAAAGGGGGATAACCAGACTTAGTCTGCTTACCAATCTTTGGTATGAGATAGGGGATCGTATACTCTTGATGGCCAGTTATTCACTGTAGAATCTAATTGTAGACCAGGATTACACAGAGGTGCATGCCTTTAAGGGACAGAGCCAGTTGATCATGCCACATGACGAGATGTGGATGTGCATTGCAAAGGCCAGTTTGCCTCCCATCCTGTAGGATGCTAATGAGCAGATGCAGGGAAACCGGGCATAGCAGTAAAACTTGTACACCCTCAGCTTGCAGATGATAGCTGACTTCCACTCCTGGTTTACTTGACTGGGAACAGGTTAGCTGAATGGTTGTTGGCCCAGTGTTGGTTGAGGGACCAGAAGTAGCAACTTCTTTGGACCTGAGGGTCATGTCTTTAGTTCTTGTTTGCACTAGGTAAAATTATTTCCTAATGGTAATTATTGCATAGTTGTTACATGATGGTCAAAAGGGAGTTCACTCTGCATGGATGGACCTAAATATTTTATGATAGTATCTTTTTGGGGTGATGATATTATGAGGTAGGTGTTGGGCATAGACGTGCTTCCCAAAGAAAACAATATAGCATTTCTTTGCACTCAGTCGCTGTGACGCAAGTAGTTGGTGTGAATTAGGTCGTTTTACAAGAAAGCGATGATGATAGCTGTGAGTTTGCAGTCATCAGAAAACTCATCAATAGTATATATGCTAAAGAGGAATAGATTCAAAAACAAAACACTGTGGGATGTCACTAGTGACCTCCCTTTTTGAGCAGTGTGCGCCACCAACCCTGACTGTCTGAGTAGTGTTTGAAAGCCAGTTTACTATCCTGTGAGTTATGTAAGCATTAGTATTTAACTGGTCAGTTTCTCATTAATGCCATGGTATGCAGTAGTTTCAAAGATCTTGACTAAATCCAGGTAGTCAGTGTGCACTGATTTGTCATCCTCTACCACTTCTGTGAATGTCAGAGAAAGTCACCAGATCTAATATGCAAGACCTACATTTCACAAAACTGTAATGGCTAGGACTGAGTGCATGTAAGCTGCTGATATCAATATTTATGAGCATAACAGTTATAAGTTTCATTTCTTTACAAAATTAAGCTGGGAAGATTTTTTTGTTCTGTAGTTCTCAGGGTCTGTGGTAGGGCTGCCAATATTGAGGGGACTGCCCACTTGGAATTAGATTTCAAGTTAATGTCTCCCTCACCCACTGTGCCTTTGGAAGGGAACCTGTAGGACCAAGATGCAGTTCTCCAGGCCATGGGGACATACCCAGTAGAGAGACTGATTTAATAGGTTTATGTTGTCTAAACCCATGGTGGGCTTTGATAACATAAGGTTATCTAAGGTAGTGTTTATTGTTTTGGAGAAGGGTCTTATGGCTTATTCTGCAGAAGTTATAGATAGTGGTATGGAATGAATGGAGTGAGGTGAGGAACAGGAAGGGGACAGGAGATTTATGAGATAAATGCATATGCTAACATGCTGATGATGTCTTGCAGCTCAGAGTAAGTGATACCACAAAGACTGATTAGCTCATCTAGTATTCCTGTTTTGTCACTCTTTATTTTATTTATTGTTTGTTTGTTTTATCATTTATTAACTAGGTAGGTTGACTGGTTTCAAAGCCTTTTTATTTTGACCCAGACTACAAGCATAAACAAACATTGATCATTTACAATTGTATTCATTCAGTTTGAAGTCTGCACAAGTTACAACAATTTAGAACAGCATTGACGTACAACTTGGTACAGTGTTGAGTATTGTTCTCAAGTTTACTGATACAGTAAAAAAAGGCTTTACTGTCATCTTCGGATGAAGTGGCAACATTTCATTCATACTTTGATTTGCAGTAAAGCCAGCAGTTTGTTTTTCCTTCCATTGTAAAGTTTGCTTATATTGGGTTTCCACTACAGGGACTTGTTTCTGAATTTGGGACAATGTACGTTGTGGATGAGGATATATACCTCAGTGCAGGAGTTTAGGTAGGAGTATAAATCAGTGGTGTAAGTGACTGCATTTACCATAGAGTCTGTATGAGGTGGATGGATATTCACATTTCCTGAGTTTCTCAGACAGTTCTAGAAAACTGGCCCTGAAGAGATCCCTGAAAACCATACGATAGGATGGGGTCTTATACATGGTCCTTGTGTTTAAAAGGAAAGCACCATAGTCTGATTTGATCAGTAATGAGGTATTTAAGTGTATAGATTATATTGTTGCTGAGTTTGTAAGAACAGGGTCAATTAGATTTGGTAGGAGAAGGGTACTAGCTGATGTGGAGAGTTAGCATTGATTATGTCCATGAATGTCCCCTCTTCTCATTTCTGTGGATTATATACTATTTTGGTGTGGAAGGGGGCCTTGGTCCATGAGGGGCAAGCTGGATAGGTAGTAGTTATGTCACTGTGGAAGATGGAGAGACTGTGAGAGAATTCTGTCAGACCACTGTGGTTGGCACACAAAATATTAGTGTGTCACAACTCTACATGTCTGAGGTAGATGCCTGTATTTACACTTTGTAGCTCCGTTATTGGGGAGCTATAGTCGGCGACAAGCAAGCTGAACAGGTGCTTTGCATACCATTGCAGAAGATCAAGGAGAAGGGTGTGGGACAAGGCTGATGACGGACCTGTGTGATTGGTACACAAAATAAAAATGGTTTAGTGTTTATCATTTGTGCAGATCAGTAGGATAAAAGCCTTCAAGTTGTTTAACACTTCCTCTTTCCTTGAAGAGGAGAAAGATAGAATAGCAGTACTTAAACAGAAGTACATAAATTACTGTACGCCTAGAAAGATACAAAGTCCTACAGAGACTATAGATGCTTTATTAGTGAGCCAAGGGACTTAGCCAAAACTCTGATTTTGGCAAATCATGATTCATTACTAAGAGACAGAATGCTCTGTGATGTAAGAAGTGATAAAACAACTGGCAGGTTGTTAAGAGAAATGGACCTAGATGTTTGCAGATTAAATGAAATTGCAAGTACATAACTAAAATAATTAGATGAGGAGACAGAAGTGTGCAAGATAAAATGTGAATAATATAAAATGATGAAATATGAAACCACATGAGAGTGCAGTGTAACAGTAATAGAGAT
Organism: Protopterus annectens; assembly: GCF_019279795.1. Classification (NCBI taxonomy): domain Eukaryota; kingdom Metazoa; phylum Chordata; order Ceratodontiformes; family Protopteridae; genus Protopterus; species Protopterus annectens. The sequence goes on along the minus strand of NC_056731.1, from coordinate 1,117,060,345 downwards.
GAGGGCAACAGCCTTGAGTTACGTATGAAACATGGCATGCAGTTGAAATTCAAGCTTCATTTACTGTGTAGCTGTAAGCATGAGAAGAATCATTGCCTATATTTATTTAACTTTTTTATTATCTGTGCTAACTACTGTTTTAATATTTTTCAACTTCTCGGCATTGGTAAATAACTAGTACCGTTTGCTTTTTTTTCAACTTAACTTAATTTTCAGTAACACGTGTTTTCAGACTTAGTGTGGTAACCCAGGCTGAACATTTAAATGGTTCAGTTGGATCAGTGCTCTACCTTCGGTACAGACACACACATTACACACTCTATCTAAATAAATAACTTTTTTGTAGAATCTGTACTAGAGACAACCATTTTTCAAAGATGTGTAAAAAATGAAAGAGAGTTGTAGTGAAATGAAAATGTATATTGTTAAACATGATGAGTTGTTGACATTTTGAAATGAGAAAAAAATATATAACAGAGTCTGTAAGTGAGCAGGAATTGAAGTGAGTGGAAAGCTAGGCTGTTTTGAAGAAACAGATCCATAAGAAGTGTTTAATATTATGGATGTTCATCACGTTACCCTGCTGCAGTCATCACACTTGGGTTATCCTGTCGTCGGGCGGTCCTGCAGTCAGCCGGAATTCCAAAATCTTGGTCCGGCGTCGGTTGCTGTCGCTTCTTCCCTGACGTCAGTACGCCAGGGGTATATATAATGCATCCGATGCCATTTTCTTCAGTCTTTCTTGCCGCATGGTGCCCGAAGCAGAAGCAGTTCGCAAGTGCCAGAATTTCAGATCCTAAGTCGTCATTAAAGCCAAGTACCCCATTGGGGACACTTTTCTTGCCTCAGGCCGATGTCAGAAAAAGTTAACAATTGTATTTCTTGTGGGAAGCAAATACTTCATAAGGATTTTCATTCTTACTGCATACCTTGCCTAGGCCTAGACCACAACGTCACTAGTTGTTATTTTTGTGCTAGGTTTAATAAGCGTACTATTAAAAGACGCTTTGATTTCGCACGACACTACTTCGGTAGAAAATTTAACTACACTATGCCGTCGGAACAACCAAGTACCGGCGTGCACAAAAACCGCAAGGATAAGGACAGGCAGCCTAGACCCAAGCCAGACTCCGAGGCCTCGGCTGGTCCGGTCTCCTGTTCACCAGTCTTCAGTGAAGCTCCGACGCAGTCCCTGACTACCGCAGATCTGGAACCCGAGACCGCTTTGGAACTTTTGGCGGAAAGTACTAGGCCGACGCAGCCATTTTGTTTAGCCCCTACCGACAACACTGCTGAAAAAGATGTTGGTCCTGCAGAAACACCTTCGGTTTCTGAAGGCATCTTCAGACCGATGATGCTCACCATAAAAACGTATCCTAAGACTAAGACTCCTATTAAACCTAAAAAGACTGTACTTCAGTCCCTTGTTTAAGGGCCCATGCCTAAGAAACAGATGCTCAAAATGGCTGAAGATTTGATCTCTTTAATCAGGGGTTCCCAACCCCCTCCCGACAAAAGGCCTAGACAAGAGGAAGATTATGCCTCCTCTGAACAAGTGTCTATTTCCTCAGGTTCCTCTGAGGACCAGGATTATTCCTTCTCCCCTTATGAAGATTCTGATGCTGAGGATTCTATTCCCTCAGCTTCTCCTCCTGAAGACTACTCCTTTGGGTAAACTTTACACACTATGAGGGAATATTTTCACTGGGAAGGTCAGGACTACTCTGACTCAAAGAAAAGTCTCAGAGAGTTTCTTTTACTCCCCCAGCACAGACCACTTGCCATCCCCCCAGTTTTAGACATTGTGGATGATGTTTACTTAGAATCCAGTTTGAACCCATATTCTCTGCCTCTTGCTCTGGCCAAACCTGACAGATACTGTAGAGTTCCTGATTCCCACAAATTTCTTTATAAAAGTCCTATTGCTGATCCAGAGACTATCTCCCAGGCTTCTATGGCAAAAAATCCTGTACCCTCTGAAAGGGACTCCAGAGCACTAGACAGGTGGGGGAAAAAGGTTTACACCTCAGCCACTCTAGCTATGAGGGCACTAAACTGCCAGTTTCACATGCTAAAATATCAGCAATTTCTAATGTCTCAGTTAAAACAAAAAATGAGCACACTCCCTCAACAGTCTGAACTGAAAGAAATGCAGGATCTATTGCATGCAACTGAACAGGTGGGCAAACATACTTTACAATGTGGGTTTGATTCTTTGGAGGCTTCCTGCAGAGCAGCTGTCACTGGGTCTGTTATTAAAGGAACAAACTCTGCCTGATCATGTTAAAGCAAAGCTTCTAGATGCTCCCTTACAGCAGGATGTTCTTTTTGGAGTTAAATCAGAAGAAGTCTTAAAGAAAATGGAGGATAAGGCAAAATCTATGCAGACGGTCAAAGATTTTTCAGCAGAAATTGGCCAACAAAAAATTGGTCCTTTCCAGCTACTGACAGACCACAGAGGGGTAAATACAGACGTCCAAGAGGCAGAGGACAACCACAATCCCAGTACAAACCTCGCCAATGGGGCACTGCAGCACAGAAGGGAGGAGAAGACAGGTCCCAAACTACCAGAAGGCAAACTCAATGACTTGCACCTCATCTGGCCAAGCAACACTCTCTTGGCAGCCCCCTTGGGAGGAAAACTTGCACTTTTTTCAGATAACCGGCACATTGTCACAAAGGACAAATGGGTCCTAGACATAATTTCATGAGGATACAGATTCCATTTTCACACCTTGCCAATGAAAAGAGGAATGCCAAACCTGCCACAAAATCAATGGGCAGAGGCACAAAGACAAATTACTGCTCTCATAGACATGAGCCATTCAACTGGTACCTACTCGAGAGCAAGGCCAAGGATTTTACTCGAGACTCTTTCTAGTTCCCAGAAAGGACAATGCCTGGAGACCAATTCTGGACCTTTCAATTCTAAACACCTTCTTACAAGTACCCAAATTCAAGATGCTAACACTACAGCAGCTTCTTCCCATGTTGGGCAAGAAAGCATGGCTAGTAACCTTGGACCTCAAGGAGGCATACCTGCATGTCCCTATCAGACAAAGTTGCAGAAGATACCTCCATTTCATTGCAGGTTCAACCCATTACCAATTCTCTGCACTGCCCTTTGGCTTATCTACTGCGCCCAGAGTCTTCACAAAATGCCTGACACCAGTAATTGCATACTGCAGACAAAGAGGAATTCAAATATACCCATACCTGGACGACTGCCTCATCCAAGCGGAAAGCAAGGACATCCTCTTACAACATCTGGCTTTTGTAAAACATCTTCTAAGTTGCCTGGGGTACACAGTAAACGAAAAGAAATTAAAACTATTACCCTCACAAAATATGACATTCCTGGGTGCCAGCTTGAATACAACGGTCCAGAAGGATTATCTGATGCCAGACAAACAACTACAACTGACTCAATATTTCAAAACAATGGCAACAAAGACCCAACTACCTGCAAGAAAAATTCTGCAGGCCTTGGGCTTCATGGCATCTTGCATACTACTAATACCATTTGCAAAGCTGCATATGAGGAAATTACAGTGGTACCTAAAAAGCATATGGTCTCAACACAGCCACAGCTTGGACACAATGATATCTCTCATTCCCTGCCTACAACAGGAGTTTCTATGGTGGTCACTGGCATGTCACCTCAACAAAGGTCAGCCTTTCACCTTGCCCCCAGCCAGGCAAACTATGACAACAGATGCATCGGACTACGCCTGGGGGGCACACATGGCAGGACAGTGCGTTCAAGGTGTATGGACTGCAGATCAAAGGAATCTGCACATCAATCAAAAAGAGATGCTAGCTGTACAGAATGCTCTGACAGCCTTCAAGAATCTATTACATCCAGGACAACTTACAATAAGGACAGACAACACCACAGTAATGTGGTACATAAACAAACAAGGGGGTACACACTCCTACCCTCTATGCAGGCAAGCAATGACCTTGTGGAACACAGCTCTGGCTTACCAAGTTCAGTTACAAGCTCAATTCCTGCCAGGAAAAAAGAACACATTGGCAGACGACCTCAGCAGAAACATCATGGATCCCCACGAGTGGAAACTGGATCCACAAGTATTTGCAATGATAACTCAGAAATGGGGCCTTCCAGACATAGACCTGCTTGCCAGTCCTCAAAACTATCAACTAACAACATTTTGTACGAGGACACTTCACCATCAAGCTTGGAAAGTGGACGCACTCTCATTCAGTTGGAAAAACCTGACAGTATATGCCTTCCCTCCATTGCCTCTCCTCACAAAGGTGCTTCTGAAAGTCAGAAAGGAGAGACCACGACTGATGCTCATAGCCCCAGAGTGGCCACGCCAGTACTGGTATTCACTATTGAGGAATATGGCCTAGGCCCCACCTTGGATTTTACCACAAATTGCCCATTTGCTCACACAGCAAAACAATCAGATTCTTCACAGCCAGCTAAAAACCTTAAATCTGGCTGCATGGCAAATCTCCTAAACATCCAGCCAGCTCCTCTTTCCCAAGCAGTTATGGATGTTATTCTGGAAGCCAGGAGGCCCAGCACCAGGAAGGCCTATTTGGACAAATGGAAAAGGTTTTGTGCCTGGAACCAAGCTAAAGGCCAAAACACACTTCAGCCTCACATGCCTCAGATTCTACAATATTTAACTGAGATGTTGCACAAAGGACTTTCTTTTTCTTCCATTAAAATCCATGCATCAGCTATTTCAGCCCACTACAACACGGAACCACCCCTATTTTCGCATCCACTTCTAAGGCAGTTCCTCAGAGGGGCAAAAAACATTAGGCCCCCCAGGAGATCACCTACACCAACATGGGACCTAAGTTTTGTTCTGGAAAAACTTACGCTACCTCCCTTTGAGCCAGCTTTCTCTGCAGATCTACATTTCCTATCATGGAAGACTGCCCTGCTGCTAGCAATAACTTCAGCTAGAAGAGTCTCAGAGCTGCAGGCACTAATGGCAGTGGAACCTGTCCTCATTTTCCATCAAGATAGAGTTTCTCTACGAACTAAGCCTTCCTTCATGCCTAAGGTGGTTTCCAGTGTGTCTTTAAATCAAACCATTCACTTACCCACCTTCTTCCCAAACCCACAGAACAAAGGAGAAAGACAACTGCATTCCTTGGACATTCACAGGCAACTTCGTTATTACTTGGATAAAACTAAGGCTTTCAGAAAATCTGACCAGCTCTTTGTATCCTGTGCTACAGCTTCACAAGGGAAGGCTATATCAAAACGAACCATTCCCAAATGGATAGGACATTGCATTCGTTTTTGCTATACCCATCATGGAAAACCAGTTCCTGCTACCATTAGGCCCCACTCTACCAGGGCAACAGCTACATCTACAGCCTTCCTCAGGGGGGTTCCAACCAAGGAGATTTTGGAAGCTGCAACTTGGAGTTCAGTACACACCTTTACCAAACACTATCACTTACCATTTTACTCTAAGACCAGGGCTGGCTTCGCCACTGCAGTTCTGCAGGGCCTTCTAGCCTCCTCTAACCCTCTATAACTCCTCCACCCATCCATAGCTTTGGGATTCTACACAAGTGTGATGACTGCAGCAGGGTAACACGATGAACATAGTACAGTTTTGTACCTACCATAAATGTAGATGTTCGAGTGTTCACCCTGCTGCATTCCAGGTTACCCTCCCTCCATCCCCTCTGATCTAACTGGCTAAATCTCTACAATACCTTCCTGATGTATTTGCTTATAGCTGGAGGGATTTTGTGTTTGTGCAAAAAAAAATTACTTAATTTGGTATTAATTACTGGCCACCTATTAGGGGGCACCTGACATCTGGGGCAAGAAAAACTGAAGAAAATGGTGTCGGATGCATTATATATACCCCTGGCGCACTGACATCAGGGAAGAAGCGACAGCAACCGACGCCGGACCAAGACATTGGAATTCCGGCCGACTGCGGGACCGCCTGATGACAGGATAACCCAAGTGTGATGACTGCAGCAGGGTGAACACTCGAACATCTACATTTATGGTAGGTACAAAACTGTACTTTACTGTTGTAGAACAAGACATGATTCACATTTGTTCTGACCAACAAGATGCAAGTATATTGGTTAGAATAGAGCGTTGCCCTTGGGTTGAATTTTTTTTTTCCATCACTGGATGCAAGTTTGAGATTCTGGTAAATACCAAGTTCTGGGAACACCTGAATATTTACAGGATGGAACTGACAGATCAAGAAGTTCTTCTCTGTAATCCTGTTTGAAAGAAGTGGCATCATTAAGAAGGCATTGCATCCTTAGGCTTCCTTCTTGATATTTTCTTGGCATCAGAAATGTTCCAAAGAGCTCTTGCACAGGTAGTTGAAGAGTTGGAAGGTGCCTGAAATCAAAACTGAATGGGTGCTGGGAATACCAGAGATCAAGTAGAGGTTCTGGAAATAGAATGTCAGACTTATGTGGCTGGCAGAAAAAAAAACAGTGTCTCATTTCCACGTCATTGTGGCTAAAGTTATTTAATAATTTAACTTTCCTTGTAGATGAGAAAGGTAAAATAGCAACAGTTAGAGAAATGTGCATTAATTGTTGTGAGCCTAGAAAGAATTTGCTCTTTATTCCTTAGACACCATATCTTGCAAAATGATAGATGCTTATATTACTCAGCTGGTTAATTCTGTTAATTAAGGCACAATATTTCAAGTTAAATAAGGGCAGGTGTAAAATAAGAGTAACGGATGCATGGTATATCCTGATGTCAGATTGATTGAATTCTGATGCAGAAAAATAAGATTAGTTGTGCAAATACCAAGACCACAAGCTGGGAATTATTAGTATAGCTTGAGGGTTATGGGGTGGCTGTGTCAACATCGAATTTAGTAAAGTTGATTGTACTGTAATAGGCCAATGGGATATGCATATTTTAGTAAGTTGTAAAGGGATGGGTACATGTGCTAGCATTCTACAGAAGCTATAGTGAGTGAATATCTAAGCAGTGAGTATCTCTATTTTTTGCCATTAGTTACTTGCTATCCATTTTTGTTTTAAATCATGGGGGGTTGAATGTGCTAAGTATAAAGTTACAAATCTGAAGGGTGACCCAGGATGGCAGTGAGAGGAAAGTGAAGTGGGCTTCCAATCAAACTGAGCAGTAGCCCGTCAGTGGACACTTGCACACTGCAGTGTGAATCCCCACCTTGACATTCCACAAGGGTAATGAAGAATCAGTAGGTTAGTGTTCAGCAGAAATTTACAACAGAAAAGGTAGGTATTTACTAATCTGTCTGTGTATATAAATAGAAAACAGTAGTAAAATGTTGAGGTCTCATTGCATAGAGGAAGAGGAATTGTGCAGGTTGGATAAAAACACTGCTGACACACACACTGTACCTGTTAAAAGTAGAGACTGTGATATGGCAGCACTGGCTGTATATATTATTGGGTCTCTGGAAACTCAAGTGTTCTTAAAGCTATTTTTAAGGCGGGTGAGGCTTCTGAATATTGAATTATCTCATTTTCTGTCTCTTCACTTTCTACTAAAAAAAAAAACTGTTTCCTGCCTTTTCTGTAACTAGTCTAGTCCAGATACAGATTTGCTGTATCCTGGACTCTTTGTAAGCTTCTGAGATCTGCTAGTTCTTTCCTCTCCTGCACTTTTACTAGCTTATTAGTTTAGCACTTTACCAGACTTCTTGTAGCAGTTATTGAAGCACACAACTGCTACCAGCACTAAACGTTCTACAAACTCACTACAGTACTTATTATTAATGCACACCCCCTCTACGCATGTCTAAAGGTCAGTTCCTTCTGCTTTCTCTTCTTAACCTAGTGAACTTGGGCATCCTGAGGCAATGTAGCAACTGCCTCATGTACACTGATAACCCTCTCCTCTTACCTTCCAATACACAGACTTGCAAGAGATGCACTTGTATATCCAAATTGGAAGCCACACACTCTCCAGCCAAGACTGGAACAGCTGGTCAAGAGGAGAAAGTCAACACTTGCACCATACCACATGGAACACACAGTCCTCCAGAACACACACCAGCACTGCCTTCACATAAAAACACAAACCACACACCCACCTTCACAGAGGCGCTCAATAAAAATCTACCCAAACAGCAGACACCTCCAAGGCAGAAACGCACTCCACCACCACAACACAACACTAATCACAAGACACATAACCCTCCTAAATAGTGTGCCACTCAACCAAAACCAAAGCAAAACAGCATGCCCAACCCACTAGTCATAGGTGATTCGATAGTGAGGCACACTGATGTCCTGCTCACTAGGTTGAATAAGGAGAAAGTATCCATCAGCTGCCTGTCAGGTGCCAGGATCCGCCACATAACTGATGCACTCAGGTCCCTCAACAACAGGTGCAAATATGACTCTGTCATTGTACATGTGGGTGTGAATGACCTGAGATGTACCTCCCTGGACTAGATGAAAAGAGACATGGAAGAGCTCTTAGATTATGTAGCCAAGATGGATATGAGCCTAGCCCTGAGCAGCCTCCTGCCATCACCCAGAATGATACCACAATACAAACAGAAAATGATTGATTTCAACAATTGGCTAAGTTTCTGGTGTCATTCTAAGGGGGTCCAGTATGTCTGCGTGGGATGACATGATTGACAGACCTCAATGCTTTGACACAGATGGCCTGTATCTGTCACCCCTGGGCTTCTGGATACTGGCCAAAGCTCTTGCTACACCTATAGTGCTATTTTAGGCATTGTTTCATAGGTTCATAGGTTAGTACTAGGCTAACTGCCTTTGCGAGCCATTTTAAGCCTAGCCAATTATCCCCCTCCCAACCCCTAAAAATCTATCATTGCTTTGAATGTGTTTGTAAGGCAAATACCTTAACCATTAGGCCACCCTCCCAACAAAGACCAAATTACCACAGTAACAGCTACAAACAAATGCGATCCAAGGGTCATGCTGCTCAACGCTAGAAGTCTAAATCTCAAAATGCACTCGCTCAAAGCACTCCTTACAATGGAGAACATCGACATTTCTGCTGTAATAGAGACCTGGTTCAAGGCAGCAGAAAGCACCCCTGCACTACCTGGCTGTAACTCATTCCACACCTTTTAGCCCCAGAACTTGGACCAAAGCTCCAAAAGTGGTGGTGTTTCCATATTCATAAAGGATGCGCACACCTCTAGACTGGTAGCCCAACACAAAGCATCAGAGATACTTCAGGTGCAGCTAACATTGGGTAAGACAGCGATTCAGGTCATAGCCTGCTATAGGTCCCCAACCATGTCCCAAGACTCATACTCCACATTCCTAAGCACCCTGGAGAATATTAGGGTCTGACCTAACACTCTCATACTGGACAACCTCAACTACCCCTCCATTAACTGGGAAAACTACTCATGTACCAATTCACTTGCCCAACTTTTCCTGGAATTCATTAATTCCAATGCCCAGGACCAGCTTGTCCTTACCCCCACTAGAGGTAGCAACATCCTTGACCTGGTCAATACTAACCTGGACGACCATTGCTCTATACCAGTAGTCAATGCCTCCCTGGTTAGATCCAAACTAATCACCTTGGAACCCCCCCCCCCTCAAAGGTAACCACCATGAAAAACTTTTCAGCAGCTAACTATAGTCTCCTAAAAACAGAGGTGGCTAACTTCACGGCACTCATGCAATTGGAGCACAGATGCATGACCACCGAATCATACATTAATGCCCTGTATGAACATGTACACAAATGCATGGATCTCACCATACCCAGTAGAACCAAGACGCTCTCCTCCAAAAAAAAGGAATCCAGTCTGGTGGTCCCCTGGCATAAATAAACTCTACAACAGAAGGAGGAAACTGATGCAGAATAAGGTGAAGTCCCAATAATGGAAAAACTCCCTCATCAGCCTCAACAAAAACTTGAGAGCACTCATCAAATCCTCTAAAGCTAGCTATGAAAACAGAATTGCAGCAGATATTAAAGACAACCACAAGACCTTCTATAATTATGCAAGGAATCTCCACGGCAATACCCAGAATGGCATCTCCTATATATTGAGCCAACAGATTCAGTGCCAACTTTACCCCTCTCTCCCCCACCAAAGGACCAATCACAATACCAGTAGAGTGCCAGGCACCCAGTATTACTGCTGCACAGGTTAAAACACCACTGCCCAAGGCCAAGAATGCAGCTTCTGTGGGACTTGGCAGTATCCCTGGCTGTGTTCTACATGAACTACAGAGTGAACTGGCACCTCACCTATGTGCCCTGTTCAATTACAGCCTCACCTCAGGCTTTGTCCCTACCAAATAGCACACTGCTACAGTCATCCCTCTCCACAAAGGAGTGACCACAGACCCTGGGAACTTTTGCCCCATTAGCCTGATGAGTCTGATATGCAAAGCTATGGAATGCATCATTATGGACTTATTAAACAAGGTTATAGGGGAATCTCTAAAGTCTGGATCCCACACAGTTTGGTTTTGTGAAGGGTAGGTCATGCCTGCTCAACCTGGTCGACCTCTGAGTCAGTCACCAGAGCTCTTGATGAAGGCAAGGTGGTTCATACAGCCTACATTGATCTGGCCAAGGCCTTTGATACCATTTCCCACTCAGGAATCATAGAAAAACTCACAAGCTAGGCATCAACCCCTATATCACTAGGTGGGTTGCAAACTGGCTCACAGATAGAACCCACAGTGTGAAAGTAGCTGATTCCATGTCAGAATGCTGAATAGTCACGAGTGGAGTCCCACAGGGTTCGGTTGTGGGTCCTCTTCTGTTTGGAATCTACTTCTCTGAAGTCCAGGCCAACACAAAGGGACTCTGGCTGACAAAGTTTGCAGACTATTGCAAGCTGGGTGCCATAATTAACTCCCCAAGTGATGTTGACATCCTACAAAAAGGCCTCACTGAGATCAGCGACTGGTGTCAGAACCATGGCCTTAAGCTCAATGCCAAAAAATGTGTCATCATCCCCTTTGGGAAAAACCCGGTTCCCATGAATTACCGCATTGATGGTAGTCCACTGAACAGAGAAGGCATTATAAGAGATCTGGGAACACAGGTTGACAGCAACCTCTCTTTTGACCACCACATTGCCACTGGTGTCAGAAAGTCCTTCTATGTGGCACGTCTCATCCAGGAAGAAAGAGATCATTGTCTCCCTCTACTCTTCCCTCATTAGACCAATCATTGAGTACAATGGCCCATTTGGCATGCACCTAACTAGACACTTGCAACAACTGGAGAGGCCACAAAAGTACCTCACAAAGAGGATCCTAGGCCTTAAACACTTGTCCTGTATGGACAGACTCAAAAATCTCCAGCTATTCTCTGTCTCATATTGCCTACGTAGAGGCAATCTCTGCTTGACTTAGAAAGCCATGTCTAACCCAGCTCTGTTAGAAATGCTACAGCTAAAGAAATCCCAATCCCTCCACAATACATAACCCAGAGACTTCAACCTCAGTACCACAATCAACAGAACAAGCTGGAGGGACAGGTTCATAACCCAGAGGCTGCCTATG